>NC_134460.1:132505504-132808535 GCF_047948215.1 Lycorma delicatula
AAAGGAATATAGCTGGAAATACTGTCATTGTGGTAGATCTAAACATGTAGTTAAATTTAAAGAGTATTTCCTATCTCGGTGAATACAAACAATAAACAATTCTGGTTTATTGAACAGATGAAACACTGAACAGATCAAATACATCTGCTGTTAAAAAAATGGACCTATCATGAATTCTGCCATTTCTGGGTGTATTGAGATATCTCCAGCCCAGTGTAATACTAAAACTTCTATGTATGTATTTACAGATCCTACATTTGGCTTTATACGGTTTAAATTCCAGAAAATTGATAAATCGCTTATGTGTTACGGGGGTTAATTTTTTATTAAATAAAAAAAAAAATTAATTAAATGGTATTCGAAAGATGTTGAACTTTTTCCCCCAGATTTAAAATAACGAAATTACTATTGACATTTTTTTGGGAAAAATTTCAATTAAAATCTTTCTTTTTTTTATGAAGTGTTAAAAACAATAATAAATACAATTTCTGACAGTAATAACGTTTGAAAAAGTAAATACTTTCTCTAAATAGCCAAAAATATTGTGATTCGAGGTATTTACACCCGTTATTTTATAAACATAGAATATATATTTTTAAAATGTAGATAATGAATCTGAACAAGCGTTTGGAATTTGTACAGCTTTTTATAACTTAAAAACAAATTGAAATGTGTGCAGTGTTGTATTAATGTTGGAGGAGGACATTTTCAACACCTCTTGTAACTAATCTATTTATTGTAATACAAAGTAATAATTAAGAGTTTCTCAATTCTGCACTTGATAATTCCAGTGCACAGCAACTTTCCGTACGCACTGTAGTATACTATGTATTGTATTAATAGTAAAAATTTTGTAAATAGTATAATCATTTTTATAAATGAATTCGTTAATTGAATAACTTTAATAAATAGTTCTTGTGATAAGATTATTTTTTTCTATATTGGTGGATATTAATCAGCTGTAACCTTAGATCAACTCGATCAAAGATTTTCTTCTAGTTTGTTTCTTTGTTTGTCAAAAATCACTAGATCCACTAAATCCACGATGTCACTAAATCCACGAGGTACGTAGTACAATGATGGAAACGCAATCAATTTTTCACAACAGTCCATATTTCAGAATAAAAATTTTGAATTACCATTGAAAAATCTGGAATTTGATTAAATATAAATTAACTATGTTTTTTTTTTTTTATTGATTTACCAAAACTATTTAAATTAAAAATTATGAATTTTGAACCTAGTTTTTTCTACAATTTGAAATACCCTAACCGGAAGTTGGCAACACTCATTTGAGAAAACATTTGAATAGATTCTAAAATTTAAAAGTTATTTTGTGTGTAGTTTTGAAATAATTTTTAAAATATATGAACCTTAAAACTGTTAAAACAGGATTGTTTATTTTCATTTTTAAAAAAATCGCATTTAAATTCTAATTAATTTGATTTGCCACATAGAAAACACAATAATTTTATTCAGTAATCGACAAAAATATAAAGAAGAAATTTTTTTCTTCTTTAGAAGATTAATAATATGTACTTTACTAGGACTTGAAGCTGGAACTCTCGACTTCGAAATCAGTTGATTTGGGAAGACGCGTTCACCACTAGATCAACCCGGTGAGTTTTTAATGATGATATCTACTCTAGACACCCAATTATCTGTGAGATACAGTCTATTATTTTTGAAATGACTCAGCGTAACACAACTGAACTTCTACTGGTTCCCCAGCCATATTGAAATTTTAGGCAATTAGCTCGCTGATAGTGCGGTAAAAGGAAACTTCTTTACAGCCACCTATCACTAATCACGTTGTTTCGGACGATCTTGTCTGTTTTCTGAAGAGAGTAGTGGCAGAGAAAATGGAATGCTACCATCAACAATAAACTTAGTCTGGTTAAGGATACTGTGTCACTGTGGAGCTCTTCACGCAGGAATAGCCATCGAGAGGATATTATTATTTGCCTTTGCGAATAGGACACAATATAGGCTAGCAGGAATTTCCCCCAAAATTACATGGTACCGGTCAGTATCGTTCTAATCGCTAATTTCCATATTATTACGTTATGTTTTAAAGGATGCTGAACCTGAATATGAAGTTTATTTTGATTTGGAATTAGGGGAAACATTGTCAAAATTGACATTTTAGCCAAAAATGAGAAAAATATTTTTTCTTGATTTTTTTTGTTAACTCGCTGTATCTCAGCCGGATATTAACATTTCTTTATGAAATTTTAACGGTATAATCTTCAAGCGATTCTTCGAAAAACACGACCGGAGAGAATTTTCCAAAGCATTTTCAGGCTGTTATGATTTTTTTGAAAATTTTTGGTCATTTTCACGAGTTATCACAATTGCAAAAGTTGAGTGACGAAATTTTGAATTTTCATTTTTAACCACACATTATTAACATTTAAGACATTATGAAGATTTTCACAAAGTTGGTGTGTGTGTGTGCGTGTGTGCGCGTATGTTATGCGGCATTGCGACGGAAATTTAGATAGGGGCTAACACATACAGGGGAATTTAAATAGGGTTATGGAATGTCTTATTTCTTAAGGCAGTGCATCTGTATTCGAATATTTAATAATTATTGAAATTTTTTTTATAATGTGTTTAAGAATTTCACTACTTTTCCGTGATATTATACGTATTGATTATTAATTATGTTTGTTTTATAATCATGTTATTTAGTTTACATCTCCGTGACACTTATTATTTCTTGTCGAACTAGTTTGTTTATAGTAGAAGCATTGCTTACGGTTGCTTATAACGATTCTTCGTTAAAACGAAGAAAGGTTACACCCTCACAAAAAAAGGTTGAAAAATAAATATTTTAAATATTTCCTGAAATGATTTTTGAGATTCTTAAAATTATAATTGTGATCATGATATGCTTTTGTGCTTCCTATATCTATTGTTAATATTGCTTATTACTGTTAATATTCCCACATTATGTTAATAAATGTTACTTATTGATAAATATATTTTATTTTGGCATAGAAGTCTAGCTATTTAAATTAAAGCCAGTAATTTTACAAAAAAAAAAAAAAAAAAAAACAAATTTGGAAGAGTAACTTTGAATAAAAGCATTGTAATTTTAAGTCTGTTTTAATAAATAATGCTTGAAACGATCACGTGAGTCTACAGGGGAGATAGGAATAACAGCGGTTTACACTTCTTGTATTCGCAAGCGGGTATATGAAAGGGAAGCCCCTCAAATATATACTTTCTAATGTTCTTAGTTAAATTATTTTACCGCGTTGAAAACAACCGAAGACCACAATAAATGTATCATACTTAGGGTTATTAACACCCGTAAACTGACATTATATTACTTACGTAATTTGTTTTGCATTACAGACCGTAACTACGTGCCAGAATGTTAGCATACTGATGATAAATAAGTCGTATTTAGATTGCGTCAATGAATGAGTCAAATGCGCGGCTGCGAAATAAAAGCACAGATAACAAAACGCCCCTTTACGCTGAAACAGTGTAACGAAATTTATTATTATATTGACTTTTCTTTAAAAAAAAAAAATGTATTTGAAAATTTTCTGTTATCAGCCGGTGGATTTCAAGTTTATAAGAAATCACAGATATTAAAAATATAAACTTAAAAAAATTAATTTAAATAAACAATTTTGAAATTATACAAATAAAAGAAAAGCCGCACAAAAAAGTATTATTCCTTTAATGTTTCGATAAATTTTATTTGAAATTAGCATCAAATTAAAAATGAAATACTTTCACCAATCGTACTAATTGTTTGTGTGCGCCAATTTCAAAAAGTAACAATTTAAAAAATTACAATTAAAAAAAAATTAATTTTTATTGTAATTTTTTAATCGATTTTTTTAAGTTTAATCTATTTTACATTTTTTATTAGTTTTACATATAAGTTGGATACGCCTACATAAATATAATACTTTTATGAAAATACAGCTTGGGAAAAAACGAAAAAACAGTGTTTAACAGAATAAGAAAAATAATGTAGAAAGCTATATAAGATGCTACCAATGTAAAGAAAGACTCAATTTTGGGAATATGTAACAATTATTTTTATCCTAAGTTTTCAAAAACACGGGAAAATAGGAAAACATCAAAATCAAATCGTCATTGTTGAAAATTATTCATTTAAAAGATTTACTTAATTATCCTGATAAAATTATCATTCAACCTGCAGGGGAATTTCCTCTAAAAGAAATAAATAATTTTTTTTTTTAAATAACAAATAAATTGAAGAATTTGAACCTTCTCCTTTTCCTTTTTATAGTATGGGAAAATAACGACTTAATACTGTAACAGCAATATTACTGAGTTTTAATAATGAAAATTCAAAAAAATATATACAAAATTATTTTTTTATTGTTCATAATCTTATCAAGCTGTAATGAAATTACATCGCTGTACTTGCAGATCTTGAACAATCTTTCCTTCAAATACTCAGTAAAAGTCATAAAACTCTGGTTTAGATTGGTATATATTCCTGTAACTATAATTAGACTAGGAGTAAATTGTAAGTTTTTTCATTATAATTTTACTGTCGCATGAAACGTACAAACCAGTTTTATATTATGATTATTAAAATATCATACAAGGCTTCTTTTGATAATTGTATTATTTATGTGCGTATTACATTATTTTTATAAAAGAAAAAATATCTTAAAGAATTGTAGAAAAACTCATAATTAAATGGGTTAAAAGTTATAAAATATTGCACAAATTCCAAACGTTTGTTCAGATTCAATATCTATAGTTTTAAAATATATTCGTATATTCTATATTTATCAAATAACATTCGTATAAATACCTCAAATCATACATAACGTTTTGCTATTTGAAGAAAGTATTTACTTTTCTTAAACGTTATACTGAAAAAAATTGTTTCTATTAATTTTTTAACACTTCATTTGAAAAAAAAGAAATAGATTTTATTTGAAATTTTTCCTAAAAAATACTTGATATAATTTAGTCAGTTCAGCATCGTTAAACGCTATTTTATTTATTTACTTTTTTATTTTTTGATTTAATAAAAAAATCAATCCTTTAATACATAATCTATTGCATCAGTTTTCAGGAATTTAAACCGTATATGAAGTATAGAGCTAAATGTAAGGTACCAGCATACACATAGTGGAATTTTAAAACAACTAAATACTAAATTTTAGTATTGTATTCCAGTACATCCAGAAATACCACAATTTGTGGAAAGTCCACTTTTTGACTAGCAATATATTTGGTCAGTCCAGGTACCAATAGCGAAACCAGAATTGTATACTGTTCATTGTGGTAAGAAATTCTGTTTAAATTTAACGCCATGTTTAGATCTAACACAATAACACTATTTCCAGCTATACATTCCTTTGTAATTGTATATATTTTTCAAGAACTTTAATAGTAACTAGTTGTGATTCTTGTGTTCGCTTTTGTTTACGAGTATGGGTATAAATTTCATATATATATGGTACAATGTGGTATATGTACCTACCTGTAAGCGCTTAGAGTTATAAATAAGAGAAATTATAAAGAAAATTACTTATACTCCAACGAACTCTTTCCTTACAAATGATTTGACTGGCTTTCAACTGGTATTTGTTTAAAATAACTTATTGATTGATTTATTACTTTCATGTCTAGTAGTAATACCTACTGCTTCACATTAATTTAAAAAATTGCAAACTTAGTTAAGCTAAAGTAAAAATATATATTTCACAATAAAAGAAAAAAGTTGAACGTGAAATATATATTTTTATTAAACACAAAATTGGAAGTCAACAAACTCCTATAAAAAATAAAACGTGTAAAATAGTTTTTGAAATAAAATAGGGAAGGGGAAAGATTTATATACAAAATAGAAATTTATTACTAGTCTTGCATTTCAAAATAGTACTAACGAAACACATTAAAGGCTATCTGTCTTTATATACAGTTAGTTCGGAAAATTGCTGTGCAGTGAAATTATGAAAGTGTAATGATGAACCTTTCTTAATTATTACTTTGTATTTTTATTTTATTATTTTATTGAAACGAATGTTACAATAACTGTAATAGTTTATAAAATCTGTTGAAAATGTCCTCCTCCAACTTCAGTACAACACTTTACACGTTTCAATTTGTTTTCAAACAGTTAAACCAGCTGATGTTCTGGAATGTTTCTTACATATGCCGTTATTGCGGTCTTGTGCCTTAATCCTGCGTGTCTAGTGCGATACATTACTTGATTTTCTGCCCCCCGTAGACAGTAATCGGGGACAGTCAGATGAGGCGATCTTACAGGCTACAAACCTCTCGAAATGATTCGTTTACCAAATGTATTTCGTAAAAACGTCATTGACCTGTTAGCTTTGTGCGCTGTGGCGACATCTTGTTGGGATCAATCGTGTTTGAGCTCCACTTTTGTCTATTAACTAGATTTAAAAAAAAGATTGGACCCACAATGCGCATCTATTATACAAGAGTTAGATGCGCATTATACAAGAGTTAGCACAAAAAATGTTCTGGTACAAATTATTTTTATTATTAAAAAATCTATTTGTCCTTTTCATAACTGATGGTATCAACTATGAATACATCTTTAATTAATCAATTACGTCTTCCTGTATTTCCTTTGTTTAAACTCATAAGCCCTACAGAAAACTTTTTAACGCATCTTTCCTTATGACAACTTCACGTATCTGGAATTCTTCAACTAATACATATTTTGATCGTTAATTTTTAATGTAAGTACACATGTACAAACGCATGTGCGAAAATTTTCCATTTCTCATTGTTTGCTTTTCGTAGAAATTCATATTTAAAAACAGAAGTCTGGAGGTAAAGGTTAACTTTCTTTCATTCTTTAGTGTTCGACTACATGCTATTATTTCGTAAAGAATTAGTTTTAAATTTTGCCTCATATTTCATTAACGTACCTCAAACCGTAATGAAAATGTAAATTTCTTCGAAAAAAAATACAAATTGATGGAAAGTATAACTTTTTTCTAAAGTTTCTTAATGGAAATTTTTCTTTCATTTTTACGCCATTTGAGTATATAGTTTTGAAACACTCTTGTTTTTAAATTTATTTTTTTAAACACACCTATTTTATTTTTGGTTTGAAATGTAAAATTATTTTACAAAAAAGAAAATAAAGGGATACGGAAAATTAAACTGTGAAGTTCTTGCGGAATGGTTGGCCTCTACCTTTCATACGGATGGTTCCGGTTTCGAATACCGATTACGCTTATTAAGCCTGATTATATTTTATTGTATTATTATATATTTTATTATATTTCATTATATTTTCTACATTTTTTCACACGCGAAAAATTAATTTTCTGTCTTTTATAAAAAATAATCATAAGCAGAACTCACTTAGGTGTGAGTTTTTTTATAGAAGAATAAATAAAAATTTATATATATGTTCATTCCTTCCTGTTAACCTATTTCCCTTGTATTCCTAATAATAATGCTTACTATTACTACCGAATATTTAAAGAAAAAGTAGTTTTAAATACCTCGTAATTAATTTAATTATGTAAACGATACGTCTATCCGATTAAGCGGAACCATAATTCGGCTGTAAGATTAGAAGATAAAATGAGAATTAACAGATATGCACAAATATTACCAATCAGTTTTTGCATTTTGTTACTTAGTTTTCAGATATTAATCAGTAGCAGTGTTGTAATTTTAATGATAGATTTTACGGTGTTTTTCAAAATATTTCCGTATCTTTTTAGATCTTATTATGGTGTTACCAATAGAAAGCTTAAAGAAGAATTATGATAAACATATTAAGCATTTTTTAAATGGAAAAATATGTTTTAACTGGAATGGTATCGGGTAATTGATATAATCAATAATAATTAATGGATTAAACACGAGAATAATGTATAAATGTCATAATTTCGCCAATGAATTTGAAAATTGATGACTTCCTTTATAATTGTAATAAAAAATCTGATTTGGACACCATATGACTTTCTTGTATGCCTATTAAATTACTCGAACTATATACAATTTTTTTAAATGAAAAGTTGGTAAAAATTTTTATTCCACTAATAACTTCTGATTTTTTCAATAACTTCATTTTTTTGTAAAAACTTTTTTAATAATCTTTAATAAATATTTAAATTTATTATTAATAATTGTTAATTAATCAATATATTTAAATTTAAAAAAAAGTTAAAAGAAAAGTTGATCTGAAGCGATTTTCCTTCCCCTTGTAAGATGAAAATATTTCATTAATTAAAATTTTATTTGGCTATAACTCGGGAACCAATTTAAATAAGTACCGCATATAATACATCATTGAAAACTTCTCAATGAGAACTTATTACTGCAGTGAAGAAAAAGTCCAAAATCCAAAAAAGTTGGATTTTGGGCGTTTTTGGTCGAGTCGATTGCAATCAAAATGAGCGCAATGATATGTTACAACAGTCCTAAATCCAAGATTTCAACATTCTACGGGTAATCATTTTTGTGTTATGCGAGATACAGACGTCACGCCGAAACTAGACAAAATGGATTCAGGGATGTTCAAAATGGATATTTCCATTGAAATATGAAAACCGAAATTTTTCGCTATTACAATACTTCCTTTACTTCATACAAGGAAGTAAAAATCGACGGTTAGCTTATATTATTCGTTAATCTTTTCTCAGTTAACCAACGTAAATTTATATCATTACTGAATTTTGTTGTTAAAAAAGAGTTAACTTTACACCAAACTAAAAAAAGATCTTAAATCTCCTAAGAATAATCAAATTATGCTCCCCAAAATACAGAGATGAACTGGTATTTGAAAACAAAAAAAATATTTTAAAATAAAAACTTTAACTCTGATATAAATAGTAAACCATTGTTACCGTTTCCTAATAAGGTAATCCACATATCTGTCGTTGTGGACTAGGACTCTTTAAAACAAACAACGATTATTCTTATAAATGTTCTTTATTTTTCTCGTACAGTAATAAAATATTTAATCATCATTTTATTTACACACGTCACTTAATATAGACATAGCTAGTTTTAATTATAATGCATATTCTTATGCAACTTGATACATTTAATATCCGAGTTATTTTTTTTAAATATATCCTTTCCTAACTGGAATAGCTATTTTTTTGAAAAAGAGGCTGATAACGCTTAAACAATGTTCAAAAAATTTTGATATTTCTTAAAAACAATAAGAAATACTTTATTGTTATTTATAATTAAATAGTAATAGAGCACATTTTTAAAGAGTATTTGACCATTTCAGAGGAGTGTAAATTCCAATGTCAATCTAATAAGGTTTGTATTAGTTTTTAAAACTTTTTTTAGAAATAAAATGAAATTTTACGCATTAACACATTAGTTACATTGGTAAATAAGATAATGACCACATTAGATTTTATACTATCAGTATGAGGCGAGTTATTAAACTTCAAATCATCGGCAAAAAAAAAAAACATTCTGTATAAAACGTTGATTGTAATTGTATATTTTTGTATGATACATGTTATATCATATGTAAATGTAATTATTATATATTAGCACCTGCATAGATCGTTAACCTTGAGGCATACGAACGTTTATTCCAAACAGGCACTAGTTTTTTTTGTTTTTTTTATTTCTTCAGTTCAGACGTACATGTAGTGGTGGTATTATAGCAACTCATTTTTTTAAAACAAATTCCTGAATGATTTTTCTTGTTTAGAGTAAATTTAAACAGGAAGTTGATGGTAATATTAATAAAGTTTAAGGTAATTAAGAATAAATCATATTACATTTCAAATAAACACATTTTTCATGGGAACAATATTTAACAAGACTTTAAAAAAGTCAGGATGTGCTACGATGTACACAGTATACAGTGACTGTTTGAAGCCGGTCAGTAGAACTAATTACCTGTTATTTAGTACATCATAAAAATGTTTTGATAAAAAATTTAATTAATATTATCGTTAGCCTAAATATTTTTCTAGTCTAAATTTCGTTGATTTAACCTAAATATTTTTTACTTACTTTTTTAATTGTAAATACGAAATTATTTAATTTTTAATTATACCAAAGTTAAAGGAAAGGAGTAAGAAAATTTGTAACGGGATAATATTAATACTTTTCTTATCAAAAAGGAAATTAATTTCTTTTCTGAGAAGTTAGAAGTCTGTAGAGGAAATAATGAAAGTTGATAATGAAATTATTTCTGATTCGGAATTTATATTCTCTGTGTGCGAGAGTTGGAAGGAAGAATTTTGCTGCTGGAAGAGGCAAAAAAAGAGATTGCTGGAAACGATAAACAGAAATAGAGATGAGAAAGAGAGGGTACACGAGGTGGCCCAACAAGTTAATTTTGTGGGCTAACAGAAAGGAGCAGATTGTTTAGTTCACATCTCTATTGTAATTTTCAGTCAGTAAATCAATTCAGGGAGGTAAAAGGTTCTTTCGTGAATCGTATTTAAAATAGTTTAAAATTCTATTTCAGGAACTATTTTCATAATACCGGCTGACAATTTAACATCTTAGATTTAATCCCTGGCGTAAAGCCCCATTTTACAGTCTTCATCGGTAAAATGCATCTTATTCATCTCCCACAAAATTCTTCTTCAGTTCACCCCTACCACAGTCGATTATGCTGTTCCAAATCAACACATATATATATATATATATATATATATATATATATATATATATATAGAAAGCTAAAACTTTTAACACTTAGATATGTTTATTTTAATTATACTTAATGAGAACTGCCATAAAAATGTCTTTCTTCTGATCATAAAAGTCTTAATAACGAATGAATTAGTTTCAACACCATCTGGATTCTTTTTCTTCATTCTTGAATCTATTTCTTTGAGTTTTAACCATATCTTTTTTACTTATCTTTTACTTTTTTCATTTGCTTTCAGTCTTAAAAATTGCATAATTATTGAAAAATAGATATTATAAGTGGTACAATATTGAAATATAATAAAGTTTCAAGGGGGTTACGGATTTTTGTATTAAAAATATTGTTTACCTAAAACTATTTTCTTTTGAAAAAAGTAAAATGTATCCTGCTCTTTTCTATTCTTTTGTAGGTAATAAAAATGTATGTTTGATAACTTTTTAATCGAATAATTTTTATTAGACTTTTGATAAATTTAGCCTATTTAAAAAGAAAAAACCATACATTTGATTTTTTTATCAATACATCAATTTAAGAAATATTTATTTAATTATTTAATTTTCTTAACTTAAATTCTAATCTGCCCACACTTCTCCCTGTTAAGAAAATCTAAACAAAACCGTTGTCAAAGCAGTAGAATTCGTAACCACATTCTAGTTTGTCAGTCTCTTATTCTGTCTCTCTCTACCCCTCACACTCTATCCACTCTTTCTTTCTCCATCACACACACACACACACACACACACACACACACACACACACTACTCTATCTCTACACATTCGCGCACGTGAGTGTAAAGTTAGAAGGAATATTTGAATTTTAGGTAAACTTGGAAATATTCTGTTAACAGTAAATGCGTCAGAAGGGCGAATTTCCGGTTTTAGTTAAGAAAGAAAGGACACCAACCCGTTTCCTTCATACCCAAATCACATTTTGGATCATTACGAAACTAAAATACTATAAGAAAAGTAGCTCCGCATTTGTGGGTGCTCGCAAAAATTTGATTTGGCCTGTAAACTCAATGTGTTTTGGGACCGTTGGGAAACCAGCTTGCAAAAATCTAATTTTGGCTATCTGACATGTCAATTTTCTAGTTACAACATGAAACCCTTGAGTAACACTGAAAAAGTACCCAAAAAAAGTTTTTGCCTAACTGCGCGATTCTGTGAACTAATCCGCTTGAAAATCAGTAGGGTTTAATTTATACTAAGTTTACATCATCCTACAAACTTTCATCAAATAGGTTAAAAATTGTGCCCAATAGAACTAAGAAAGCTAAAAATGTATCCAAAAAGCACGTTTTTGGTTCTAACTCTGATTGTTATAAACCGTTTTGCTTGAAAATCAATAGGGTTCTTTTCCAAATAGATTTACATCACCCAAAAGTATCATTGAAATCGGTTAAGATATGCGTCCGATAAAGCGAACGAAAAAGTCTTATACATACTAAGTAAATAAAAATTGCAGAATTGTGTTTAGACTCAAAAAAAAAAATTTGATATCCCTTCTCGCCCTCGACAAGAGAAAATTTTACCGGGCGCAGTGCGATATCTACAAATTCTTTACAAATCCACTAAAAAAAAATGTTAGAATAGACATTGTGAAAATCGGGATATTGGACTGTTCGTTTAAGGCATCAAGAAAATGTTTGTCATTATTAAAAAAAAAGTAATAATAAATAAATGATTTAACAATTTTTAAATAATTAAAAATCAAATTTTGTTTTTTTTTTCAAAATTTGAAATTCGGAGAGTTTTATTCTCGCGCAATTACAAAAGATTTGAATGACGCTTTTTCTTTCAATATTTCGCATAATTTTTTTTCCTAATGAATTAATTCACTATAGAAACTTTCTATTCGTGCACATGGGAATATGAAAACGGAAATTTAAAGCGTATGAAAAATCCTATGCCTGTAAAAAGTTCTTGTAAGGCCGATTCATAAAGCAAATTGTTTAAATTTATTTTAGCTAAAAACGTACATGAACCAAAACATCGTTTGGAACTTCAATAAATATATTTTCATTTTCTCGGCGATTTACTACCGTATTAAGTAGTAAAGTGGATTACAAATTCGAAGGTAGATAATCAGGGTAGATAAAGTAATCAATTAAAATTAGCATTGGCATAAAATACTATCTTTGATTCTCCTGTTTATAATTTTTGTTTAACGGAAAATTAGAGAGCTTTGTATGTGTTCTTACTGTGTCTTTTCAATAATCTAAATGTGAATTACTTATAGGTAAAATTAAAAGAAACATTTTTAATTCCCATGTGAATCCGGATGTAGTTGAATTAATAATGTAAATATAATATTATTACCCTTGAATAAATATTAAAACTAAATCTAAAGGTTTGATAAGATAGGCCCACTCATTTCGTTGTAATAAGGAAATCATTATGTAATTGTTATCATCAGTTTATCTGTTTGCTAATTCCTAAATCAAATACTTATAACACTAATTTTCCAAGTAGGAAATTTGGCCGATAACAGAAAATTATGTTGTATTTATAAATGCTTATTTAAAGATAATTTATAATTGTAAACTAACGAAATCTAATTATTCTGAACAGCAAAATTGTTTAACTAGATTAATTATAAAACTGATGAACGTATTGTTTGGTTAACTCATTCATATTGTTTATTTTTCTAGATATGAAAAATATTTAAAAGACTTTAATTACCGTTGAAGTTATAGTTATTATAGTTTCCCCCTATTTCATTGAGGTAGTGTATATATGTAATTCATTATTCAAAATAGAAAGGTGTTTATTTATTTATTACTTTATATTATTTATGCCAGTTTTTTAATGGTGTGAAAAATATAAAACAACTGTGATTTAAAAGGCACGAGTTGTATTACATTTCTTTGAAAGTAAGGATGTTCACTGTACAATTAATTTTTGTGGTGTATATATTAATTTTCCAGGTTCTAAAATATCTTTTAAGAACAGAGAAATTGTTAGAGTGTGACTTCGGTTTCTTGGAAGTCCTTGTGTTAATAATCTAAAGCAATAACATCGGCAAAGATAACTTCCAAAATATCGACCATATAGTTGAACAAACGGTGTGCGAGTGCAAACCCCTGGGGAGGCCATCATTGAGGTATCTAGACGAGCTTTCCTTACGAACCAAGTAGACCTTGATTAACCTGTTGCTTAACGTAGAATTTAGAAGTCGTAGAAAGCAGAGATACAGAATAAGTTTCTGTGGTGAACAGGTTGAACAAAGTATCATTTATATAGTAGAACTTTTAATGAATAAATTTTAATGGATGTAATAGGTCGATTTGTAACAATCTGGCTAAGGGAAGAAAACAACGGAGAATTACTTCACTCCTCACTTTTTTACATAAGTCTGGAATAGTATCCTGGTTATTATTGATAATTACTGTACAAGTTTCTTTATTTTTTCGTTTGCGTTATTATCTCTTATAGCCCTTGACAGTAATTACAATTACGACACTAAATATACAATAAATAAATTTAATTTACGACCGAGATTGTTGAATAGCCTACAATCAAATCATGGCGGCGTTATTATACGGTAACAATATTAAACAAATCGTTTTTACTATTTCTTTGAATGACAGATTGGAAACATATTATTGAATGTTCTGCAGCCAATGAGAGTTCATAATATTTTGATTTTTTGTAACTTAATCTGGACGCAATCAATACAGTTTATACTAACAAAAATAATAAAACAACGAATAATATGTAAAATTAAAAAATTAAAAACGTATAGTAAATCTAATCATACGAGTAGTTAACTTTTCAACGCGTACATGTGTCTTCGTCATTTTATAATCTATAATATGCTTGGTTGCCTTAACAAAAAATGATGTGAGCAAAAAATAAGCAGCGGAAACATCACATGTATAGTTTCCGGTGTGTTAAACATAATTTGTTTTTTTTTTCCTTTTTTTAGATTATACTAGTAATATCCACACCCCACACATGAGAAATAAGATTCATATTATTCCGCGTAGGATTTAATATAAAAGATTGTCAAATATTCTCTTAAATTAATTAACACAATTTTGTAATATTTTACCAAAGGAATTATATATTTTTTTAAATCCCACTTTCAAATTTTATAATTTCATTTAATTTTCCATAGTAATAGACTGTTGTAAAAATTTAAATCAATGTAGAATTTATTTTTTTAATAATTTTTACCATGCTGTTGTCAATTTTTTTATTTGAAAAAGAATAATACTAATAAAATGATTTATTAAAATTGGTTTAAGTAAAAAGTTTACAACATTAAAAAAAACTATGCTTACCAAAAATTATAAACCAATACGATGTTAATACAACACTCGTTACAGAAGACTAGGAAAACAATCGTGGAGTGATAAAAAAAACGACACGTTATGCAACTTTCATCTAGAAATTTTTAGTTAAAAACAAAAAAATTAATTTACATTTTTCTTTTTAAATTAAACACAGTGTATTAGTATTACGCGAGGTATGTCACAGTTTTAAATCGAATGTATACAATCTATTTTAATAAAAACGAAATAATTTTTTATCTATGACTAATATTGTGTAAATCCATTATTTTTTTATCATTATCTATTATATAATTTTATAATGTATTTATTATTTAGTTATATTAATGTGAAAGATTATGTATTGATTACATTGAGAATTTACTTCAATGTAAAAAAATCTATGTTATTTTATCAATGTTTTAAAATTAGACTATGTATTTAAAGTAACGATTCAAATACGTTTTTTACCGATTAAGTTTCCTTTAAAATTTAAAGTATGTTTCTGATTAACTTATACATAACAACACCTTTCAATTAATAATTTAATTAGTAAAGAAGTATTAAAAAACGTGTTTTCGTTGCAAGCACGTATTTCATATAGTAATAATGTTTTTCACTTATGAATATTTACACTAATTGTTTTATTTCATGTCAATTAATTTCCTTCCTTCCAGTAGAACGTTTTCTGTTGCATTCTCCAAACAACTGAATAAAAAATTTGCGAAAGTAAATTGAATGTTAATTTGTTACTTAAAAATATGCGTTAACCAAGCGTAATGAAGACAGTATATACAGAGTGATATTTTAGAATGGAAAGCTTTATACTGCTTATCTGAGAGGTATTTGGAGGTAGAAAGAAATGGGTCCTACATAGTTAATAAAGTCTCATGTCGACATCACATGACTTCCTTGTGCACCTATTAAATTACATATAAAACATTTTTTTTTTTAAATGAAAAGTACATAACATTTTATTTCATTATAACTTCGGATATTTTTCATATGTTTTCTTTTTATTGTTATTATTAGATTATTATTTATCGTAATTTTTTTTTACAATCAGAGGTTAATAATTAGTAATAAATGAATATATTTAAATTAAAAAAAAAGGTAAAAAAAAAAAGGAATAGATGAAGTCTGATTCGAACCGATGTGCCTTCCCTTGATCCAGATATTTCATTAATTACAATTTTATTTGCCTATAACTTTGGAACCAATGAAAATAAGTACCACTAATGGTGGTGGTATATCGTTGAAAAGCTCTCAATGAGAGCATATTACTCCGGCTAAGAAAAAAACGAAAATTTAATTTTTTTTATTTTTGGGCTTTTTTGGACACCTTTGGTACAGTCGATTGCAATCAAAAAGGTTGAAATCAAAAAGGCACAACTAGATATCACGTCAGTCCTAACCCCAAGATTTCAGCATTCTACGGCTAATTTTTTTTGAATTATGCGAGATAAATATGTACGTACAGACGTCACACCGAAACTAGTCAAAATGGATTAAGGGATGATCAAAATTTCCGTTAAAATTAGAAAATCGAAATTTTTCGCTCTCACAATTCTTCCTTTACTTCGTACAAGGAAGTAAAAAATCTGCATTATGGTGGGTTTTTAATTTTTTTTCCGCCGTCTTAAATCCGCCATATTGAATCAAACTTAATTTTTTTAAATAGAAAGATGGAAATATGAGAAATGATACGATTTAATATTTTACAAGAAAAACAAGGTGAAACCCGTTTTTCTGTTAATGCCTTCGTTATCGAGTTATAAGCATACAAACTTGCAAGAACGGCATATGTTTCACCTTTGTTTTTCTTGTAAAATTTTAAATCGAAATCACGTGTTGTATTTCCACTTTCCTGTTTAAAAAAATTAACTTTGATTTAATATGGAGAATCCACGACGGCTGACAAAAAATAAAAACCTACCATAATGCGCATTTTTTTAAATCCATTTTTTTCTGGCTCTAAATACATCTCAGATATGCGGTAAAAAGTTGTTTCCATACTTAAAAAATATCACCCGATATTATAATTAACAGATATTTATTAAAATAATTCTTCTGAGAGAAAACAACTCATGCTGCAATATAAGGGGAGTATTTTATTTACTTGGTAGATAAAAAATATCGGTTTTAATAACAAAGTTTTCTGTCTTTTTCTGATATTACTTATTCATCTTCATGAAATAAATATATTTATTGATATAAATATATCCAATAATAAATCTGAACATTAAAAAAATGCTTAATTTTTACGATTTTCTTTATAAACACCTATCCTGATTTTTGATTTCCGGTTAAACTTTTCAAGATATTGATTCTGCTATTATTTTGTTTTGTTAAGACCAGGGTTACTTCTAAATTTTTACTCTTTTAGAACATCTAAAGGTGTTCTTTTTTACACATATAGTAGACAAACTGTTAATTATATGTATAATTTAAATTACTTTGTTTATAGACCACAAAAAATATTAAGGAATATAAAAAGTAATTCGAAGGAATTTAAGAAGAAAGATCTCTACCAACAGGTTAAACTTCGATAAGAGAAAAAGTTTCCACCCTTAACAGGATAGATTCAAGAACATATAAACAGTGAGCGTTCATCCTATAAACACCCCCTGTGGGAGATAGGGAATTTTTATGTTTTGAATTGTAAACGTTAGCCGGCTAACGTAAAATGGTTTCCTACGTAAATTAAAAAGCCAATCAAGAAGATTCCTCGGCCTCATTCTCAGAATTGCATGGCGTGTGGGATTATCTAAATGAACCATAAACCGTTCAGCCAGAACGTCGCAAGAAGTTGAATCTTCAGCCAATATTATTAAAGAAATTACAAGCCGAGTCGACTTGACATCGGTGGCATTACTGAATATCTTTTAACATTTACAAAAATATGGCTAGGGGATTTTTAAAAAATTTTTTAAAATGTATGATTCGGGCAAAAAACGTTTTTATTTCAAATAAAATTGCAAACTTATTTTTATGGCTGTATGGCTGTTTTTACTTTCCTAGTATTTAACTTTGTAGAAATATCTTTTTCTTTTTAAAATTTAAAATGTTATTTTTATTGAATTGTTTATTAGAAAATTATATAATTGTTATTTTATATATGAATCTATAATATATATGAATCTTAACAAAGTAACAAAATAACAATTTTGTGTATATCAAACATCAGCATTGTTAAAAATAGGACTCTGTTCAACTTTTCACTCATTTGTGGTTTTAACTACGGTTAAAGAAAATTATACGTTAGTATTATAAACCACAAACTCAAGAGATTATTTATTCCAATCCTAGTTTTTGCATTACGAAACATTTTTCACAATTATCTTTCAATCACTCACTCCCTCGTTCACTCTTTAGGTTTTTTAATCCATTCTTCATTTTCTTCACTCGTTTAACTCACTCCGTCTAGAATGTTTGACGTTTGTTTTGAATTAATATTGTTCTGCTTACTCTAAATTTATCTCCGTATATATTTTGCGTGCGTCTGCGTGTGAGAGTGAGTTATCGTGCGCGCATGAGAGCGTGAGTATGTGCATGCGTGTATGGGTGTTAAGTACAGTAAATGAATAGAATTTTTATTATAACATTTCTCAATTAAAATTAGTTAAGAATAAATTTCCATAAATGATTATAAAATGTATGTTAAGTTAGAATCAAATAAACTGGAACAAGAACTCAGTATCAGTTTTGACATTTAATCAGTAAACGAATAAAAAACATTGAACCAGAAATCAATAATAAACCGTTTGCAAAACAATTGTTTTATACCAAAAGACAGGTGGTTGGTACACAAGAAATTATTATAAATGAACTAATTGAAGGTGAGAAAAATATGGCAAAGGGCGTTATTCCTCAATAATCATAGCCGTATACCACATACACACAAACGCGCGCACGACGCTACTGAATAAATGGAAAAATGCGATTACTGATTTTCTTAATTTTTTAAATAGTTAAGATTTAATTTATTCCCCTTTATGAGGGCCCCTTTACAACCCAGATTAATGTTTCTATATTTTGTTTCGCACTTAAAAAAATTGTTTTTTATTACTTTAGTTCCGTTATTTAATCTCTTAAAATGTCCACTGAATTTTTGCGGGTCGTGATTATTAAACGATAATGATCCATATGGCTCTTAGCTCCTACAAAAAAAATAAAATCTGTTTTCTTGGGCGGAGGAAAGAAAGACAAGGTAAAGGAATAGTTTCTATAATTGATCATTCGATATAACTTTAGAAATACTTAAACGTAATATGATGAAAAAAATGACTTATAAGAAACATAAATATATCTTTTTTTTTTAAATATGAAATGATTTTGTTGAAAACTCTAAAGCGGTAAACCTGCATGTTATAAAAATATATTATTAAATAAAAAGACTCAGATCAATAATTTTGGTTTACCAATATTAAAACTATTTTATCTCTCCTAATATTAAAAAAAAAATGAATGTGTCTACAAATTATGTTTTTATAATTAATTTTTTTGATATGATGTTAATTCGAGATGAAAGCTGTTTTTTATTTAATAAAATGAAAGCTCTGCCCAGTTACCAGTATCGTTATTTCCTTTTAATTTTTTTTTTATTGTGTAATTTAATGGTTTTTATTTGATAAATTGTACAAAAGGATAAATAGTCTAGTAGGTTTTTCTTCATCTTTAAACAATTGTTGTTTTAGCTTGGTTTATAAGATTTATTAAATGTAAAGATAATGTATCTTAATTTATTTTAAAATAATAATTAATTATTACTAACTGTTTAATATATCAAGATAATGCTTAAGAAAATTTAAAAATATAACCAAACTGTATAATATTTCTAATAGACTTTTAAATGTATACTCCTTTCAATTTTTTATATAAATTACGTACCGTGTTTTAAAAATTTTTTTAAAGTAAAGTCGACTGCATTACATTTATTTTAAGGTAAGAAAATATCACCTGTGATTGAGTTAGCTTTTACTGAAAGTTAATAGTCTTCAGAGCCTCATAAACTGAAGTAGCTTAACGATGAGCGAAAGCTCGCTCTCAGGCAAATAAGATCTAGAAGTATTAATTTTAACAATTTTTCATAATAAATACTAGTTTTTCTTTCGTGTTGAAGTCTTAACGTAAGACTGAATTTATTTTAATAAGTTTCTCCGATTTGTTTTTATAAAATTTCATTCAGACATCAACGGAAGGTTGTTCTTAAACAAAAAAAATTACACTATAAAGTACAAGGTTTAATAGTAATTATAAACAATTTTAAATGTCATGGACCTTACTTCCAGAAGATCTTTCGAAGTTACTAAGCAGAACTTGCTTCAGTTGAAAGTTATCTGTGACATTACCAGTAACTAACCCTAGTGGCGAAGTTTAACCTAATCAACTTTATAATTTTTAATAGTGTTAAAGTTTAACATGTTTTGTCATCACGTTTAACGAATGTTTATACTTCTTTATAGTCATCATTACCTAGCGTTGGATTATTACTGAGCAATAATAAAGAGTTAATAACTCACCGGGTTGGTCTAGTGGTGATCTCGTCATCGCAAATCAGCTGATTTCGAAATCGAGAGTTTTAAGATTAAAATCCCAGTAAAGGGCAGTACAGATATGAATACTAGATAGCGGGTGCCGGTGTTCTTTGGTGGTTGGGTTTCAATTAACCACACATCTCAGAAATGGTCAACCTGAAACTGTGCAAGACTACATTTCATTTACAATCATACAGATCATTCTCTGAAGGTGGTTCCGGAGGGTAAACAGAAAACGAAAAAAGTAATAAAAAGCTCATCTTAGTCAGTATGATATAAGAAATATTTTTACAAGAAACATTAAGAACTTTAGAAAATTTCGAAAAATAAACGTTAAAACACTATCAATTTCCCTATCTTTGAGACAGCCTTAACTCACACTAGTAGTTGTTATTTAATTTTTTTCTGGATTAATTATTGTATTTTCTACATCAAAACATGGCATTCTCGCCATTTTTTCTTCTAAACTACTTCTTTACACATTCGTGGGTATTTCTGTAGATTTATCAGTATTTTAAATAGAAATAAAACTATAAAATAAAAAAATAATGATAATACATACAACTGACTTAAAAAAAATGCTACTAATTTCAACTAAAATCTAAGTTTGTGCTAAAATCTGATGTCTTTTTTTATGTTTACTGGTTTTCAGTCTGAGACGGATTTTAAAAAAATTGTTAGAATTTGATAAAATAAAAATTTATACTTTATGTTGAATTTTTTGAATTCTAATTTCCTTTATAAAAAGAAGAATAAAGTTTATACTTGTAAACTATCTAAACTAATTAAACAAACCTTCCCCCCATTCATTTCAGAATCTCATTACGAAAATAAATATTAGCAATATTTGGAATAGTTAAAGATAATGTAGGATTGGTGGACGTGATATGACAATGTTAGTGACACCAGATGAAAAGATAAAAAAACCTACTTTATAAATCCATAAAAAAATAGGTTTAGGACGTAATCATTTTACTACAATTAAAATTAAATTTTACCTTGAATATCTTGAAATAAAATTTTTGCTTGAGAAGTTTTAATTAGATTGAATCATATAAGGAGTGAAGGGAGATAAATAACTTAATATCATTTGAAAAAAAGGAAGCCAAAATTTTTGCTTGTTCACGCCCTTAACGCAATTACTCGATTACTGGCTAATCACTTGGCGTATCTCTTTGATGACTGACTGTTCTTTTATAATCTCACGCATCTGGTTTGCGGTGCAAATGTTTCCCTTGAGATCGTTAATCATTTTACATTTTGATATTCCGATGCTGTTCCTCTTCATTCTTTCATTATTAAACCGTTAGCTACGTCTTGTATTAATATAATCAATTAACGGACAAACTAGCAGTTGACCGTTTATTGCTTCAGTCAAATTAACAATTCGTTCTGTTTGGTATGTACTAAAATGTACTTTGTCCAGTTTGTTATTTTATAGTTTATCATTTTATTTATCGTATATAAATATACACACCTATAAATGTATTTTTCGATAATTATAAACTAAACTGAACAAAATATTTTACAGCTTGATTTTGTAACATCATACATAGTCTGAAAATTTAAATGAAAAACTGTTTAATAATATTTGAAATTTCAATTTTTTTATATATATAATAGTACGATTGATAGAACTATAGGAGAAGTATTAGTTTATTAATCAAAAATTATTTGTAAAGCGATTTTTTTTTTTAGAAATTTTCTATGAATTTTTTGTCATAAAATAAAACATTGTAAGTATAAGTAAAAGTTTTTTAGTTACCAAAAAATTACTTTTCACTTATGATTGTCTGCTCTCGGCAAACCTTTTGCTATCATGTCCGTCTCCATTCTGTTCTACTTCTAGCTAAACTTATGATTTCCTGATAGCTCCTTTATAGATAGATCGTCTATTTAATATTTCCCGGCCTCTCTTCTTCGTATTTTCAATTGATTCATTTAGCACTGTTTTAATCAATTCTTCCCCTCTTATGGTAGTCTAAATTATCTTTTCTATTCTAAATTGTTCTGATTAAGCTGTTCTTGTTCACCCCCTTATTAGTTCACTTATAACTGTCTATCCATCTAATCTTCTTCATTTTCCTCTATGCCCACAGTACAAACAACTTCAGTCTTTTTTCCCTGCAGTGAAGACGTGCATTCCAAATCTTAACGTCTTCCTTAAATCTTAACTACGTAATATTTCTATTAAACGCTTCTTTAGTTTTGCTATTCTAATTTTTATTCCGTATCACTTTTTAATACAATTTCTCTAGTTATCTGTTCTGTTTTTTAACATTTATTTTTTAATTCCGAATTCTGTCATAACGTCTTCCAATTCTTTTAAGGATGCTTTTAATTTTTTGTCATCATTTCTAAATTTAGATTATTTAGCTTGTTATTGTGATGTTGAAAGCATTTCCATACTAATATTGAAGATAACTAAATTTAGGTAAATAAAAGTTTATTAGTAATTAATAAACACTATAAAGTATATTAAAATTGAACTTATCATATGTATGTCTTTCGTAAAAAGAAATACATGATTCTAAGAATTCTATTAATGGGGTAGTCAACCCGATAAAAGATTTTTTATGGACTTTTTTTTGTATATTAAAGTGCGTTTTATTTGAATAAGTAACTCATATTTGAGAATATTAATTAGTAAATAGTTTTAAATGAATATTATCATGGTCTTACTCATAGCCTAAAAATTTAGTTTTGTTTTTATCTATCCTTAATCATATTCAATTCTATTTCATTTCTTTGTTTACAATTGTATTTTCTGAATAAACACCTATTATAAATAAGTGGCTGTTAAAAATGCCACTTATTAAACAGTGAACTAAACGAAAGCAGACATAAAAACCAATTAAATAAAAAAATTAACTCCTAAAAAAAGTCTTGAAAAAAGTTAGAATGTAAAACAAAACTTGGAGAATGTGAACCATTATCTGGAGCTTCTCAGGAAAGTGTTGGTAGTTTAATTTCGGTAACATATCCCGCATCTCTTCCATGAAAAGGAAAAGCTGATCACGAGAGTTTCCAAATAGGATAGCAACAAAATGAATGAAAGAAGAAAGCGTTGAATGACAACTTTCAAAAGTGTTGCATTTCAAGATAGTAAAGGCAGTTACTTTTATACGGATTTGAATACTAGATCGTGGATACCGTTGTTCTTTGGTAGTTGGGTTTCAATTAATCACACATCTCAGGAATAGTCGACCTGACACTGTACAAGACTAAATTTTATTTACACATTCATACATATCATCCTCACTGATCCTCTGAAGTAATATGTTACGGTGATTCCGGAGGCTAAACAGAAAAAGAAAAGAGTGCAACGTTTCAAGAAAGAAGAAAAAACCAAGACTAGAAAATTTAAGAAAGAAGAAGAAGGAGGAGAATCATTGGGACTGAGATGTTCTAAGATAGCTTTTCTGGCTAAGTGAGAATATATTGGTAAATTTATTTTTATTTCCCAAAAAATTGATTTTTTGGTTTTTGAAACACTAGGACAGCTCTAACTCAGCTTTTAAATAGGATATGTTAATGATTCTTTATGGAAATTGGACAGATTTTCTGTACCTGTGATTTTTAGAGGGTATTTTAAAATACTTTATGAAAAAAGGTGAAATATCAACTAAATAAGAAAATTTAAAAAAGTAAATAAGTAAAGTGAAATATCAAGGAAATAAGAAAATTTTGAACAATTTTTAGATGTAACTTTACGATGCGACTTTGAAAACAAGCAAATAAAAAGTCTCTCTACCGATCATAGTGCAGAATTTTCTGTTTCATGTGACACAAAAATTATTATTCTAGGATAAATAGTTTTTGAGAAATATCCGTCCCCATGAATCGCTATTTTTAACCCCCCACCATAATTTTTGGGGTTGTAATCTATCTGTATGCATAATTTTTTTGTTTAATAATCTAAATTTATATATTAATTATTGTTAGATGTACAGTAGAATATCTGCAAAACAAACTAATTTTTTTTTTTTGGTTGACTACCCTCTTAACATTTTTCTGCATTCCAAAGAGTCAGATTACTTTTCGTAGGTAGCAGTTGGTTTACGTCATTTTTTTAAAACACTTCTTATTTTTGTAAAGTTGAAGGTAGTTGGCTTTTTCGTTTGTCGCGAACTGTTTTTCCCCTAAAATAGCGCGCGCGCGTGTGGGTTTTATAAAAAAATCAAACTATACAAATAAATATAAATTTTTAAAAATAAACATTAAAATAATATGCTCACAATAATTAGTAAAAAAAATATTTTTTTGAAATTTTTGGGTTAGAAAAGTTTTTATTGTTTAAATTGCAAATTGCCGCCGACTTTAGATGTCAAAATTAAAAAATTGAAGAAGTATTACAATTTTTAAAAGTTTATTAAAAATTAGTTTTATTGTATGTTTTAATTTTGTTTATTAAACAATTTCACTAACTCAGTCTATTTGTCAAACATTTCATTTTTTGAAGTTTGAATGTTTCAGCAAGAAATTAAACGTTAGGAAAGCAGGTTGTTGAGGATTTAAAACTAAAGGAAAAATTTCAGTTTTTGTACTCGAAAACCACTTTGAAATACAAGTAATAGAAAGAAGATAAAATCATTTTACAAATTATTAAATGAACCTTATAATTGTTTTATATCTTGTAGAAATTAATCCCGAAAACATTTTGGATAAAATCTATTTTAATTACATAAAATAAAAAAAAATTTCTGTTTATACAAAGTTAAAATCGGATAGTGTATCTCCAAATAATTGACTTTCTGTCGTCTAAAGAAATACACCCACAAGTATATATACTATCCCAGTATCCCGTTTCATCAAACCCACTCGTACAGCCAACACCCACACACTACCATCCAAGAAAACTTGGAATTATTCCAGATTTTTCATCACCCTACCTTTCTCCCACTAGCACACAAACAAATTCTGATAACTTTAATCAAACTCAAAGGAATTTTTCTTTTTCAGGCACTCTTAAAACTATCTTCTCATCATTTATCGTAC
This sequence comes from Lycorma delicatula, assembly GCF_047948215.1. Classification (NCBI taxonomy): domain Eukaryota; kingdom Metazoa; phylum Arthropoda; class Insecta; order Hemiptera; family Fulgoridae; genus Lycorma; species Lycorma delicatula. The sequence goes on from NC_134460.1 coordinate 132,530,959, forward strand.
AATTTTATTTATCTATTTGAATGATTTTAGATTCCAATAAATACTGGAATTAAATAAAGAAAATATAATTTTAATTTCTTTCATTCAAGAATTCCGGGTTAATGAGAAACTTTTAATTGTACTTTTCTTATTTGCTTATCCTGATAGATAAAAAAAAAATATATGTATCAAATTATATACTAAAATTTGTGTCACTTAATTTATTATCCTTTTCAATAGCAGTGTCCTCAAGACATCCCCGTCCATGATTAGATACTTCCTAATAATTGTAATCGTATCATTATAATAGCAGAAATTAAGAGACCTGGCTCTATTCTATGAACGGTACTTTACGATAATCTAACTGCATAATCGTCTCACTTCCTACCAAAGTACATCGGGATCCACAGATCCTTTCAACTTTAACACGGATTTAAAACCATAAATTAATATGGATTGTGGGTAAAGTGCCTTACCTGAAAACCGAAGAAAACAAAAGGAAAAAAACGAATTAAAGCAAAGGAAAAGGAGTGAATTGTGAGAAATACAATTACCCTAGAAGGAACCACAGCACGGCTTTTACCACGGATAGCTAAACCATTACTGTACAAAACTGGCACAAACAAACCTTCATTAGATGGAAATATTTTAATCCGAGCTGGAACCAATACATTTCTTATCAGCTACTGTGTAACGACACGATACATTAATAAAATTTTTCTTGTTTCCAGAAAAAAAAGAATCGCCCGGTAACAGAGGTTTAGAATTCCTAAAGGAACATCCAGGAAATGTTATCGACGCGTGGACGTATCCAATCTAATCCTTCAGACGTTCACAGAAAAGTTAGTTCCTAATATTTGTAATAAAATAAGTGAAATGGGAAAGAAGTGGGTTTTCATTAGATTAATACTTTCACGGAAAATTTCCATCACATACGGAAATGTGGAATTTAGGAAAACAAACTTACTGGAATCTGGCCAGAAAGCGATCAATAGGTCCACGTTTTCCTCATGTGAAATATTTTTTCGTTTAGTGTTCTGCATCACGTTTCTCTTTTTAAAATAATAAAACACTTACTTAAAAAATAAATGACACAATAAATATTACTTTGAAGAAATCTAGCGTGTTTTTAAACAATTCCTAGACGATACAGCCTTTCAACTACGAAGTGAAATTGGCCGGTGTCAATTTTTCCCCTCTTTCCTAATCGTGTTCTGTACGGAAGTGAAAATAATATTTTGATAAATATAAAATCTTTTTTTTTTTTGTGAACTGAAAGATTTAGAGTTGAGAATAACAAAGAAAAATTGTATTATACTGTAAAACTTCCAAGACGAATGACATTTTTACTGTCTTTTAGAGAATTGAGAAAATTAATAAAATAAAAATTAATATTATTTATAAAGTATAAATGTTGGTAAAAACATCTTCAATCATTTTTAAAAAATATAGATTACCTAACTTTGAAAGAAAAAAAACAGCGTCATTCTTAATTTTACTTTCTATAAGAGAAGAAAGTAGGTCGGCAGCCATGTAAATACATCTTGTTAACACTAAATTAAGAGTATCGAATATAAATGTGGATGTGAGCAGTTATTTTACATCATTTAATGTCAGTAACTTAATATGTTAACTTAATATTTTAGTGACTTTTGAATCATTCTGTTATCTCTATAAATAAAAATATTTGCACAGTAATTTTGTGTAACCATATATTTTAATGTATCCATATTTACATACATTGCATTGTTTAGGAATTGCTGTTTTATTTATTTATATAAAACATAACACTATCTAAAACAAGGAACAAGGAAAAGCAAGCAGTACAATATAGAAAGCTGACCGCTTCATGTCAGATATCTTTAGAGGGGAGAAAGTTAGAACAATATTTGTAATCGTGAATAATACACTGAATACTGATCAAAGTGCAGTTCTCTGGAAAAATATATTTTGTTTACTAGTAACTATAATAAAATAAAAATAATACTTGCTAAGAACAGTATTATGTTTTACCATCATTTAAAACAGAATACATTATTTTAATTTTACAGTACATTAATGGAATAATCAATGCATTAATGGATATATAAAGCAAATTTTTGCAATGTTTAGCAGTAAGAATTGTTCATGTGTTCGCTATTTCACTGTTCTGGTTTTTTTTTTTGCCGTAAAGAAAGAAAAACTAAGGTACAGTTAATTAAATTAGTTTAATCACTGATTATTGTGTTTCTATTTAATTTTATTTATTTTAAGTTGTAGTTAGACAATTCTCAAACATTTATTAATAAAGTACAAGTTTACTGGATGAATATAGAATAATCTTTAATAGAGTAATACACAGATTTTTTCGTTTCTTTCCCTTAAATACATATTCTATTTTTTTTCTTTTTATTTATTTTTTTTCTAAACAAAGGAAGATTTATTATTCATAAAACTGCTAATAATAACTAATTAATAAAGAAGATTACGGATAATCCAATCGTATTATTAAAAATAATTTAGAATATACTTTAATTAGTTGCAAACCGATAGTTTCAATTTGTCATTAAAGATTATATTAGAAGTTCTTAGTAAATTACGTATAGGTATGAGAACTCCATGTGTCGATTTTGCTGAAAAATTAATTATAATTATCGGATGAAAAGCTGAAATATTTACATAGTTGTACTAATCTTTATACTAAATGGTGAACTGTATTTTTGTCGACAGGGTATAATAAAATATATAATTATCGATCGCATAATTATTTTTAAATGACTCAACGCATTAACCCATAGTAAAATATAAACTCATTATTATAGATTAAGTACACTCTACGTAGATTGATCTAATTTATATCCCTTGTTTGTGCTAACGACATCCTGTTTAATAGCTGATTATGGTGACCAACATTGTACAAAAGCGTTCCCACGCAAAATTGCTTACTCAGAAGACTAGAAATCTTATAGTAAGCAGGCTTGTGTCTCCACCGTCTGACATTTTATTACTTTATATACGCTGCATTTAATAAATAAATTCCTTTTTAATCAACAAGTACAAAGTTCAAACAAAATATTTAATGTACACTTTAAATGTATGAACAGTTATTTAGTTCTTTAACTTAAAAAGGAATAAATGTTTAGATTGCGCTCAGTTAAAATAGTGTACCACCAAAAAGCTTATCAATTCATGATATAGGTTATATTTAAGAGAAACTACTGCGGTATTAGTTCTATATTTGGACGATTGTTGACTTATCGATTCCAGAATCTAAAAAATATTAATCTATCATCTTGTTACTTCTAGGTGGAATTTTCCGTTCATTCAATCGATTGACCAGTTCAAATTTTACATAGGCCAACAACGACCAACATTTTAAAAGTTATGCATTTTCTAGACCTGTTCCTGTGTATTTTGATTAATTTTCTAATAATACTCGCTACAACCATTTAAATTACTGTAAATTTCATTTTATACCTATCAGTAGAGCAGTTTATAAACCAGTTGGCTCATTCAAACACCAAATAATGCTTAGTAATGCTAAAGGTGTACATTATGGAGCATGATAAGCATTTAAATTTTGGATAAAAAGGAATTGTTGGTGTACTGCTGAACAGCGAAGGTCGAATTGTGTTTTTAGGATAAATAAACGTAACGGCTAAATACACTCACTCACTCACTCCCTCACTCGCTCACTCGCTCACTCGCTCACTCGCTCCCTCACTCACTCACTCACTCACTCACTCACTCACTCACTCACTCACTCACTCACTCACTCACTCACTCACTCACTCACTCACTCACACACTCACACACTCACACACTCACTCACACGCACACTCACTCACACGCTCACACGCTCACTCGCTCACTCGCACACTCGCGCACTCTCACACTCGCGCACTCTCACACTCGCCACTCGCACACTCGCACACACACTCGCACACACACACACTCACACACACTCACACACACACTCACACACACACACACACTCTCACACACTCTCACACACACTCACACACACTCACACACTCTCACACACACTCTCACACACTCTCTCACACTCACACACACTCACACTCACTCTCTCACACACACTCACTCTCACTCTCACACACACACACTCACTCGCACTCTCTCACACACTCACTCTCACACACTCACTCTCACTCTCTCACACACTCTCTCTCACACACTCACTCACACTCACTCTCACACACTCACTCACACTCACTCTCACACACACTCTCACTCACACACACACACTCACTCTCACTCTCACTCTCTCACACTCTCTCTCACACACTCTCTCACACACTCACTCTCACACTCACTCTCACACTCTCACTCACACTTTCTCACTCTCACTCACTCACTCACACACTCTCACTCTCACTCACTCACTCACACACACTCTCACTCACTCACACACACTCTTACACACTCACTCACACACACTCTTACACACTCACGCACACACTCACACACACTCACTCACACACTCACACACACCCACTCACACATTCACACACACACTCACTCTCACACACTCTTACACACTCACGCACACACTCACACACACTCACTCACACACTCACACACACCCACTCACACATTCACACACACACTCACTCTCACACACACACACACACACACACTCACTCACACTCACACACACTCACACTCACACTCACACACACTCACACACACACAATCACTCTCACACACTCACTCTCACACACTCACACACTCACTCTCACACACTCACACACTCACTCTCACACACACACTCTCACACACACACTCACTCTCACTCACTCTCGCTCTCACACACACACTCACTCTCACACTCACTCTCACACGCACACTCTCACACTCTCACTCTCACTCACACACTCTCACTCACGCTCACACACTCACTCACTCTCACTCACACACTCACTCACACACTCACTCTCACTCACACACTAACTCTCACTCACACACTCACTCTCACTCACACACTCACTCTCACTCACACACTAACTCTCACTCACTCTCACTCACACACTCACTCACTCTCACACACTCACTCTCACTCACTCACACACTCTCACTCTCACTCACTCACACACACTCTCACTCTCACTCACTCACTCACACACACTCTCACTCACTCACTCACACACACTCTTACTCACTCACTCACTCACACACACTCTTACTCACTCACTCACACACTCTCACTCACACACACTCACACACACACTCACACACACACACACTCACACACACTCTCACACACACACTCACACACACACTCACACACACACACACACACACTCACACACACTCACTCACACACACTCACTCACACACACACACACTCACTCACACACTCACTCACACTCACACTCTCACACACACACACACCTACTCACACACACACTCACTCACACACACACTCACTCACACACACACACACACACACACCTACTCACACACACACCTACTCACACACACACTCACACTCACACACCTACTCACACTCACTCACTCACATTCACTCACTCTCACACTCACTCACACACTCACTCTCACACTCACTCACTCTCACACTCACTCACTCTCACACTCACACACTCACTCTCACACTCACACTCACACACTCACTCTCACACTCACTCACACACTCACTCACACACACTCTCACTCACTCACTCACACACACTCTCACTCTTACACTCACTCTCACTCTTACACACACGCTCACTCTTACACACTCTCACACACACACTCTCACTCACTCTCACTCACTCACACACTCTCACTCACTCACACACTCTCACTCTCACTCACACACTCTCACTCACTTACACACTCACTCACTCACTCACACACACACTCACTCACTCACTCACTCACTCACTCACTCACTCACTCACTCACTCACTCACTCACTCACTCACTCACGTGAGTGTTCAAATCTCAGAAATAGTTGACCTGTGACTGTACAAGATTACACTTCACTTACACTCATACATATCGTCATTATTCATCCTCTGAAGTAATACCTGTCGTTGATTCCCGGAGGCTAAACAGGAAAAAAGATTGATAGCAGACATTTTGAACAGTTTTTGTAATTTAAGAATAAATTACGCTATTTTATTTGTTTTAGAAGTTTAGTTTTTTTTTTTTAATTGTATCCAATAATAGAAGGCTGTTCGTTTTATTCTAAAATTGTAACTCAGTATTTTCCATATAGGTACATATTTTTTGCATTAAAGAATGCATTATTTTCTTGCACTATTATTTTTTTTTTATTGACTTTACATATACGAATTTTTCCAGTATTAAATTTTCTATCAATTTAACCGATAGATTTTAATTGTTTGCTGAGAATTTAACGAATTTTTTTACGCCAAAGCTAAAAAAAATTTGATTTTCAGTTCTAGGACCCACTTTTTTTAGTTTTTCAGGTCAAAACCATAACAAACTATTAAATTTGCCCTAAATTTACCTTCCTGGAATTTCAGTAAGGTTTCATTTCAGCGTAGGAGCAGAAATCGGGACGAAATCTTCCTAACTGTAACTCGCTAACGAAGCGTTTTCGAACCCATGCTTACATAAACTTTTATTATTATTATTTTAATGAAAGAACACACCCAAGAAGTTTAGCAGAATTCTAGCGGTACACTCTGTGTATGGGTGTGTATATTAATACCCCGAAGCGGACGGATAGAGGGTGCGTTTCGGAAGATAATCTTATAAACAAATCGCTCTATCGGATTCCAGCCACCAAAAATTCCTTTGGATCGGTCCGTCATCCCAAAATTCACCACGTAAACTATGAATAGTGGTCCCTTTTCTATTTATTTCCCTCAGTTTACTAGAAAGACCCAGCAGAAAATGACGTAAGTCCGGATACTGCAATAGGTATGAGATGGTTGTACCCTCCGACATCCTTGCGTTCTATTCCAAAGTCCCGAGATATGTTAGCCAGGCTTAAGGAACTGATTCAGTGCATGAAAATAAGCAAAAACATTTACGTGGACGCTTACTAATATTATTTCTTGCTTCATTTTTCCTCTGTTTGTCCTTTTCTCAATAAAATCTTATATTTAAAAAAATCTGATGTGGACACCACATGACTTCCTTGTACGCCTATTAAATTACATATACACATTTTTTAAAACGAAAAGTACATAAAACTTTATTTCATCAATAACTTCTGAAAGTTTTTCAAATTTATTTATTTTTTTGTTATTATTGAATTCTTATTTATCGTAATTTTTTTTACAATCAGAGGTTAATAAATCAATATATTTAAATTAAAAAATAGGTTAAATAAAAAGGAGAAGAAGTCTGATTCGAACTGATATGCCTTCCCCTTTTAAGATCCAAATATTTCATTAATAAAAATTCATTTGGCTATAACTCTGGAACCAATGAAAATAAGTACCACTTATGATATATCGTTCAAATTCTCTGAACGAGGGCTTATTCCTCCAGTTAAAAAAGAGTACAAAATTCAAATTGTTTTGAATTTTGGGCTGTTTTGGAAACTTTGGTTCTGTCGATTGCAATCAAAAGGGGAGGTGTACCACTAGATGTTACAACAGTCCTAAATCCAAAATTTCAACATCCTAGCCAAATCGTTTTTGAGTTATGCGAAATACATACGTACGTACGTACAGACGTCACGCCAAAACTATTCAAAATGGATTCAGGGTTTGTTCAATGTTTATTTCCGTTGAAATCTCAAAACCGAAATTTTTAGCGATCACAATACTGATACAATAGTAAAGATATCTAGACTATGGCCTAATAACTATGTAAAACAATTCCGGTTAATAGGACCACCGGTTTTTTTATTGTTAACCACCAGCCGTTTAATTGGGGCATTTTCTGTTATAAAAGAAACATATTGGTTTAATTCATGTAAAGTTACGCCAGTATAACGATCCAAAAGGCCGCTTATAAGGCCCCCTAGCTGGTTCATTTTTTCTTTTACTTCTATAATATCACTATTTTATTAGTGATTTAAATCGCTTGACTGTTTTTGAATGTTGTGTTGAGGGATATAATGTCCTTAAATCACTGGTCTGCATAGTACGTACCCACCGGGTTGGTCTAGTGTGAACGCATCTCCGCAAATCAGCTGATTTAGAAGTCGAGCATTCAGCGTTCCAGCATTCAAGTCCTAGTAAAGGCAGTGACTTTTATACGGATTCGAATAGTAGATCGTGGATATCGGTGCTCTTTGGTGGTTGGGTTTCCATTAACCACACATCTGAGAAATGGTCGACCTGAGACTGTACAAGACTACACTTCATTTACACTCATATATATCATCCTCCTTCATCATCTGAAGTAATACCTGACGGTGATTCCCGGAGGCTAAACAGGAAAAAAAGGAAGGTTTGCACAGTAAGACGTGCGTGGCGACACAGATCACATCATGCAGTTATGACGAAGCAAATGTTTTTATTTTCTTCATTGAGAGTCCGTTGTTCATTGTGTATGGTACTTTTGTTATCATTTTTGCGTAATTATTTTCATAATCGTGGGTCTCTCTGTTACAAACACATCGCGTTATCTGGCTCAAAAAAAAACCAATGGATCGAATTACTGTGCTTTTTTGGATAAATATGTCTGGCAGTGGCAAATTAAAACTTCTTGTTATTGGTAAAGCAGGTAAATCACGATGTTTTAAGTGAGTTAGAATGGAACATTTACCCGTGCACTACTATTTAAAAAAAAAGCCTGGATGACGAGTCTAATTTTTTGTAATTGGCTGAGTGCTTGGGACGAGTTATAGAAAAAAATCAAATAATATTTGGCTGTTTATTGGTAATTGTGCTGCCCATCCTAATGTAGATTTACGAAACATTCAAATTGAGCTTCTGCCACCGAATACGAGTTTAATTCAATCGCTCGACATGGGAATACTAAAAAATAAAAAAATTATTTACCGAAATAAACTAATGAGTTACATTTCACAAGAAATTGAGAGGAAATACGTTGACTTCCTCGACTGCGGCTAAAGATGTTACTACACGTGTAAATTTGTTGCAGGCAATTCAGTTTGTAACCGACAATTGGGATGAAGTGAAAAGTAGCACTATCAGACATTGCTTTGCCAAAAGTAGTTTAAAAGTCAATGCCGTCGATGATACTGAAACAATCGATGGTCATGATAATGATTACGTTCTTTTGCAACACTAGGTTCAAAAATTTAAAGAGTTTTCATATATAGACGAAAAAATACAACGCTATGATTAGAATGAACCTGGTGATGAAGAAATAATTTAAAAAATTACTGGTATTCAACAACTGGAAGAGATTAAAGAAAATGAAGACGAAACCGTTATCAAACGCGTATCTACACAAGATGCAAAAACATTCATTGAAGGACTTCATTAGTATTTTGTATAAGAAGGCAATGAAGGAAGCCCGCTAGAAGAACTCCTAGTCTATGGGAAATTTGTAGAGGGCCAAGTATTAAAAGGGAGACGACGAAATAAAAGAATTTTTCAAAAAGTTTAAACAAGTAAGAGACATTAAAGTATTTTTTTTATTTTACTGTTCATAAATAGCAATGATTACTGAATTTTGCTCTTCTTATTTTGTTTATTAATTACGCAAGATTGCAAAAACTATTCAATAATGCATTGTACCAAAACAGTAGTTCTTTTTAAATGTAGTAGGCCTGATTTTATATGTAACTATGTAATGTAAAAGGATAGTAAATAATGAATCGTATTTTATTAGTCACGTATGTTAGGTAGAGTATTTAAATGTTTATTATGTTGTAATTTATAATACTGTTCAAATAATCTTAATGTTAGAAATAAAATTCAGAATAGTAAATCGCTAATTCGAGTTAATAATTAGAATATACCTTAGTATACCTTATTAGTACTTATAATTAGTATACCTTATTTGTGCATAGCTCTTCATTTCTCGTTAATATTGCTTAATAGGGCCAGGCGTTTAATAGGGTCATTTAGCCCCGGTTCCGAAGTGATCCGATTATCCGAAATCTACTCTACATATAAATATATGTAAAATAACTCAAATCTATATATATATATATAGTACCATAAATTGTAAGAATCTTACATATACAAAAAAAAATCTATATATACTGTATGAAGATTCTTAAAAATTTGTATGCTGGATCAAATAATTCGATGTGTTGTTAATATTATGTATTACATATGATTTTATTAAAAAGGTTTGACAATAATAGGGCAGAGTATAAAAGTAAACTAAATCTACCAATGTTTTATTTTTCAACTCTACAATTATCTCAAAACGAATTAAAATACTTAAGACAGTGATGTCCGGGACTGTCTACAAACGTAAGGAGGGATGGTGGGTTTTCCAGTAACTATGACTAATGAAATAAAAGTAGAAAAACGCAAGGAATGCATCATGGGGTTGAAATATATAGGAAAGGGGTGAGTTAATACGGGTGGGGATCTTCAGAGCAAGAAAGATTGATAAAGAATACGCTTGCTTATAAGGGTGGGGTGAGAGAAAGAAAGATAGACAGAGTTAAAGGAGAGGCGATTAAATACTCGAAGAGAGAAAGAACGATAAAGAGAGAAGTTAGAGTGAGACGAATAGAGCGAATGAGCTTTGGCCGAAGCGCCGGCTGGGAGGGAATGCGCACTGCAGGGCCCATTGAATATCCCCCCCACTCAATACGACTCATGCCGCATCCGCGCACGAATAAAATAGTTCGCCGGTCCTTATATTAAAGTAATGAAAGTACGAAATGTCAGAATGAAATACCTTAGTGTACGGTTTCGTCAATAAGATAAATCATTTAATATACTTAATTTTCATTTTGATCGGAAATCGTTGGTAATTTTCATTTAAATAGCCTTGACGCAGATGACAGAACATGACCCATTTGTTAAGAGTACCCGCGTTCCCGCCATACTCCAAGGCCGGTGTCTAGTCGCCTGGCGGAATGATACTAAGTCGGGCGTTGCCTATGTGTCAAATGCAGTACTTAAGTCAGTCGCTCTGTGCGCCTCTACCGGAAAGGTTGGTTGAGTGATTGTGCTGTCTCCTGGAGCTAATACGTGGTCATTCACCATCCTAATTGACCGGTTTTTTATTTAATAATGTCAATTGTTCTTTCAACTGGAATATTGTGCTCTGTTTCTTGTATATGTCGTTTATTTAGACAGTGGGTGTACGATTTCATTCTGACATAAGTATACAGTGTTTCGGTGTTGTCTCTGGTCGACGGCCGGCCGGCATTTTTTTTTGTTGAATACATAGTCATTTCTTAATTATTGGTTTACCACAATTATTTGGATATCATTTATATAGGTAAGTTCCATATTTTATTGTTTTTCATGTTATATTTAAGTATATACTGGTGTTCCTCGTTGACGTGTTCGTACGTGGCATATTGTACATGCTTAGGTATAGATACATGCGTAGTCGTCTCTTTAAATACTACTGCTTATTGCGGAAATATTTAATAGTTTTGATAAAAAATTATGTAAGATTACATTTCTGTTATGATTTATTTTGAACCTATTCCACAAATGGTAGATGTACTCCTTTTAATTCATATGAATGTATTAAATTATTTTCTATTAATTTTTTTTTCTTTTTAATTCTGTAATTTTGACTTGCTACGAACAGTGCGAGATTTTTTTTCAAATTAAATATTTTAACAATGTCCCGGATAATTCTCCGGAGTACGGTGTTAATATTTTCCTTCCGTTGTTTTTTTTTCAAAATTTAAGTTATTTTTACCAAAAAAAAAAAATGGGGTAAAAATTAAAATATTACTGATATTGAGATATTTATGAGATATTTATTGAGATATTTATGAATGAATATATACCTATAATTGTGCATAATATTAATTTCACAAATGGAGTGGGACTAAAATGTTTTGTTTAAATATTGCAAGAGGCGCCTGAAATGAAGTGAATGTTACATAACGAAAAGTTAAAATTATACTGTGGGTTTCATTACGTGGTGTAACTATCTACGCCCCTTATGAACTTACATTGCCATATGTTTCAGTTAAATGCATTCTTATGTATAAATTTTGTGTTCGATTATTTTTATAACATTTCGTTGTATTCTAAAATTTGTCATTCGTAGAGAACGATTGGGGTGTATGTTTTTCCTAATAATGAATATACTTAATATTGCATAGATTAATTAATCGAACGTAACTAATCTACAACACATTTATATCGTCGTATATTATGTTTAAAACGTGTCTATATCCTTCAGTTTTTACAAAAAAAAATATCCCATAAAATGTGTTATTGACATAATACGTGAAATCCGTTCTGTCACGATTTACCGTAAATGGCGGGAAAACTAATACCGTAAACTGTGTTGTGTTGTATTTCATTCATGATTTTGCTTGTGGCATTTAAAGTTTAAAAAAACCGTTGTCAGTATTATGTTAATTCTTGTTTATTTTGCTTATCACTTCTCTTAATGTTTTTTTTTTAATCTTAATGTTCACATTTTGAATGTAAAGAATTAAGAATATGCAATTTCTTAATTTTCAAATTATCATTTAATATATTGAGAAATTTTACTTTATGTTTTTAATTTGTATTTTTGTTCAACTTAATTTGGTTGGGCATTTCGAAAAATTTTAATGTATAAATGAGTTTTATTAGATAAAGCGTTAGTTTTGATCTTTTCTTTTTCAATTTAGTTTCACAAATTCAAAATTAATTAACCCTAAATTTTGTATTAACCATTTCATAGTATTTAATTTATAAAATTAAATACACTTATTCAATTATTATAATTTCATTTTTTTGCTTTTTTATTGTGATAAATTTTATTTTTAAATTGCACAAGTTAATCTGTCGTTATTGGGTAATAATTACATGTTTCTGTAGTAATGTTGTAGTAAAAATAGTAAATACGGTTGGCTATACGTCATATCGTGTCATTTAATACTCCGACTTATTGAATTAATTTGTTTTAATATCTCCAGTTTTTATTTATCCCTGTATGTATTAAGATAAATAACAATTTTAATTATCAAGGTAAATAAAAAAATTTTATGATAACAATGTTGCATCACTTTTAAATGTCATTTTTTTCTTTATCTGTTTTATTAAATGGGTTCTTATCGATTTTCGTTGCTACGTTTTTATTTGAGGGCGTTATACAATGTTTATTCTTTACTTAAAAAAAAATAAATTTTTTTACTTTTTTATGATTTACAGTATACTATGAGAATGCGTACTTAGGATTAGATTTTGCAGCTAAAATTTACGTAAATTGAATTTTTGATTGGTTATTGCTTAAATTAGATTTCTGTACATTATTTATTTATTTATTTATTTGATTTTTTGTTATTATAATTAACTTCTGTTGTAAGTGTTGAAATAGTTCCAACTTGGACAGATTTTAATCCAGTGTTTAGTAGAACTAAAGCTTATTTTCAAAATTGACAACTATTAAAAACTATTAAATATAACGTTTAAAGGACAGTAAAAAATTATGTAAGTTTAATATTGGGAGTATTTTTCATTACACTAATATCAATTAGGTGTGTTCGTTAAGAAAAGAGTTCTAAATATATTTTGAATCAAAAAATAAGTAAACTATACAGTTAACTTATAAGTTTACTGTAACTGCATAAATGTGAGGTACCTATAATTTTTTTAATTTGTCGTTAATTCGTTATTCCTGAACTTTTATGCGCAGTGTCCTTCATTCATATTTATCCAAAAAAATAATAATTTGATTAATGTTTCAAATTTTTGCTTAAATAAGTATTTTTAATCTAATTGGTTCGTAACAATAATTAAAATAATTATACTAAAATTACTGTAAAATAAAAACTTTTTGACCGTATATTGAATAATTTTTTTCTTTTTTAATTTGAATTTCTCGGTCGGTTACTGTTATTAAGCGTGTCTTTCTTTTTTTAAATTTTATTTCGCTATTTAATCATTAATTTTCGCGCGTATACAATAATTAGAAAAATCGTACAAATTACAATTTTTGAAATCTTAGTCCATTTTATTTTGTAATATTCCTTTAAAACGTTGATTACTTATAATTCTTTTATATGTAAATTATTATATTATAAATATTGTAAACTGTGCGGCTTATGAAATGTTAGTCTTCATTTTTTTCATGAATGTATATATGTAGATGAAAAAAATAAATATTTTTGAACATCAGGGCTGCTGCACATTAAATTTTTCATTGGCGGATCTGTTAAATCAGTTTCTTCCAAAAAAAATTTTAATATATATATTTTTCTTTTTTTTTCTTCTTTTTTTTGTGTATTTATTTGACGCAGAAAAATGCTCGCGTGTTTCAGCAAACCCCTGTTGAACATCTGTACGTTTGACGAAGACGGAATGCCGATCCAGTTTTACAATTTGGATATTTTTGAGTGCTGGGGTGAAGACGATTCTTCATTCATCAATGATCTCGAATTCTACTCGTCTTCTTCATCATCCTCATCGCCAGTGATTCAGGATACAATAATGATGGGAGGTACATCAGCGTTATTCATACCCGGAACAAATTGTTGGAAAAAATTTGACAATTACGATGATGAATTTTTTATATCGATGTCATCACAGAATCCCTTACTGTTGGACGAATTAACAATCGATGATGAATGGGAAGCCGATGAGCTTATCGTATCACCGTCATATAGTGTATCTGATGATTATGATAGGAACGGTGTTATTAATCATGACTGTATGTGGGCTGGGCATTGCTTTGATAGTGAACACGAATCTAGGACGTTTTCAAGACAGTCTTTTAATTCTACGTTCAGTAGTGAAAGTGCTAACACAAACAATTACGTTATTAGTAGTAATATCAGTAGTAGTAGTAGTAGTAGTAGTAGTAGTAATAATAATAATAATAATAATAATAATAATAGGACAGGACCGACAATACACCAACCTCAGAGTAATAGTAATAATAATAATAATTGTAGTAATAATAATAATAACCCTAATAATTGTAGTGTTGTGCAAACAATTGAAGTGCCCAGTATATGTGGACCTATACGAAGGACAGGTGTTATCGTCCAAAAAACTGTTGGACGGAGTTTATTAATTAAATCAAGAACTAAAAGTGAAAATAATTTAATTAATAACAGTTGTAATAATAATAGCGTATGTAATAATAACAGTTCTGCTTATAATAGTAACAATAACGGATTAGTTAATATGAAAACAAGTAATACGATTAATAATAATTATGTCAATAATAGTTGTAGTGTTCCAACGCCACCTGTTACACATAGCAGACCCGAAACACCTCAGTCTTTACCAGAATCCGAAGATGATTCGTACGAAATCGATTTGTCTACGGTATTTTCTAATATAGATAACATTAAACCACCACAGGGAGCCTTGTGGGACGATGTTTTAGCTGCCGTTGAGCAGGAACAGGCCGATGGAATCGAAATACCTCTTATTAATAGTAATTGTAGTAATATTAATAGACTGATGGATGAATTACTAGAAGATTCTGAAACACCATCTTCGATATCATCAGTTGCTAGTGCGTTATGTTCGAATAAAATTACGGTTACGGATTCGGGTGGCTCTATTAGTGTTTCACCAGTGTTAAAGAAATCTTCCTTGTCAAATATTAATATCGGAATCAAGTCTGCAAACTCTACTAGCACTACCACAACTATCACTACCACTACCACCACCACAAGTAATACGACTACTGGAGTTAATAACATTATCGCAGCTGCCACAACAGTCGTCAGCGATCACAGTTATGATAAAAGTCCTTGGTCACATTTAGAACATCTTGGAATTCAAACTCCATCCGATTCAGGTAAATACCTACTGATATCTCACATACATTTAGTACATATAATATATATTTGTATATGAAATATTTATACAGTTCATTTTTTCACCGTAGTTTCATGGAATTTAATTTAAAATCAGTTTATCCTCCTTATTTTTCTTTATACGTTTCTTAAGTCTTTCATTTTACTTGCGGATATACTCTATTTCTTATTTTTTTCTCCGCTGGATACCACCCAAATATTATTTGTAATTTTTTTACCTTCCAGAAATTGTTTTCATTTTTTGAACTGTTTACCTCTTATTCCTTCAATCAATTCTCTGTTCGGTTTTTTCCATATTATTTTACATCTAAACGGTCTTTTTCCGTAATGTTGAACTTTTGAGTTTTTTCATCTATTTAATATAGTTACCTTGACCTTTGTAGTTCCAAAATTTGTTAGAAATCTGTTTATTTAACCATGTTCGTACATTCGGACCACGTATTCATATAATTTTAGTCATAATTTTATTGTTACTTACAGGTCTTCAATTTTTCTGTGCCCTTCTGTTCTTCTTTGACCATAATTTTTTATCTTTAGTAGATTTCCCATTTTAGTTATATTTGTAGTTTCCATGCTGTACAAGATGACTGGTGTTATAACTGTGCTATAATGGCTTAATATTGCGGATTTGTAGAAACGTTCTTTTTATTGTAAATATTTTTTGAGTAAACATTAGTTCTGATTTGTGCTTTTTCGTCTAAATCTGTTCGTTTCTACTAAAATTATTTAGTAGAAACAATTTTTTTTCTTTTATTTCAAATTTTTTATTAAAAAAAATCAATTTATAGAATTAAACAATATTGTAATGTTGTTTTATATATATGTCAATTAAGGATTGGGAAAATTAATAAAATTAGGCAGGGCCGAGA
Source organism: Lycorma delicatula (assembly GCF_047948215.1). Taxonomy (NCBI): domain Eukaryota; kingdom Metazoa; phylum Arthropoda; class Insecta; order Hemiptera; family Fulgoridae; genus Lycorma; species Lycorma delicatula. The sequence continues at coordinate 132,547,630 of NC_134460.1, forward strand.
GATTTTCTTTTTGTCTGTTTATGTATTTATGTATAATGACTTTGCATAACATATAATTTAATATAGTTTGTACAGATTAAAAAAAAATCTACCTATTTTGTTAGAAGTGGGTAAATAAAATAAAAATTATTGCATTCTGATGAGCAACGCTCTCTACCTACAACGACTATTATCTAGTTGCACAAGTTGGAGGTCTGACAATGCTCTGCCTATTTTAGTAGTGAGGGAAAAAGCGCGGGAAACATTGACCGCCTCAAGGTCATATGTTTAAATGGCCCTGCTTGAACTCTAGTGTGGTATGGAGTATCATATTTTTATTCCTTATTTATCTGTTTTTTAAATGACGTTAATTTTTCTTTATTAAGTATTCTTTTCATTTATTTACGTTAAGTATTATTAATTTATTTTTATTCAAAAGTGATCAAATAACTAAATTATGTAGTTTTATCCTAATTTGTTAAAGATGTTTATAATAAATGTTTCATTTTCTAATTTATTAATCTTAGATGATGGAAATATTTGTTTTTTGCATCAGTGATTATATATGTACAATATTTTTATAGCTATTATCTTATCTATATTAGAAATGTATGTTTATTTATATTTTCGGTTTTGTTTTCCTTAATTTTTCAAATTAATTTGTAATAAATAAAAAAATATTTAAGTTAGCTTTCGTTAGGAAATTCTTATTTATTTCCAGGAATTTTTAGTTTTAACTTAGCTTTGACCTTGGTATTTTTATCAGTAGTTAAAATGTTGATGCAAATAAAACCTTGATGAGCCTCTACATAGTCCGGCTTTATTGATATAAAACAGGCGCCAGTTGTATTACGTCATTACCGTTTTCCTTATAAAATAAGTTATACTTGCTGTTTCTGCATTAACATTTATTTCCTGGTATTATTTATACATTACATCTATATTTATAATACGAAGAATTAATTGTTGGAAATTCTTAATTTAAGCTATTTTCTTAAGAATTTTAAATGTTTTTTTAAAGTCGTTAAAATTTAATTTGTTTTTATATAGCAAGCGGTTATAATTAGTTTCTTTTGCTACTTTACCCTTTATTAATATTAATTATTTTCAAACGTTGTATGAAGTATCGAGTTCATATTTTGTTTACTTTTTTAAGAATTGCAGGATAGTTTTCTTCCTTTTTTTCATACGGTTTATACAATTGTTATTTTATTTAGTTCAATAAATCTATTCTTTTTCCTACATTTTAGTTTTTCTTTTCAAATGTATTTTATACATTTCCTAACATTTGTTTTTCTTTTTGAAGGAGAATAGCTATTTTACTTTATTGATTTTATTAAAATTCCTTACTCCTGAAAAATTATGGGATATGTTAAAAGTTACATGTTGAACCGGTTTACTCATTTTATGCGATAACTTTAGTGCTTCATTTTAAAATTAAGTTTTTGGATGTATTTTTTATGGTAAAATAAATTTCTCTTTTTTATAAACATAATACGTAATGTTAATTTTACCTATACCTTAAGAGGTGTTTTAAGTAATTTACTTTTTTTGTCATTAAAATCTCTATAATGAAGTTCGTTTCGTTGAACTATAATAAGTTTTATTAGCCCTTTGTATTTCTTAACGCATAAGCAGATAAGGCATGCGCATTTTTATTTGTTAATTTGTACTCTGGTATGTAGCTATTTAGTGGATAATATTTGATTTCCGAGCAATGAATGGGATAGCTATGCGTAATCGCTGCCCTTGAATAGTTCACTGGGTCGTCGCTCAACTTCAAGGACAGATATAAACTGCCCACTAGCGATCTCTCATGTCGTATTGGGAAAACTATGCCTGCTTCCAGTGCTGCTCGATCTCCCTCTTCTTTTATATATCTTTGCCCCTCCCTGAATCATTCGACTCTCTGAACCATCCCACAACATTCGCAATGGAATGGAATGAATGTCCGTACAGTTTTCATACTTCCTTTCTCACGGATATTTTAATTCTTATTCTGCTTGATTTTTATTTGTTTTATTTTAAAAACTTTTAAAATATTTTTAATTTTTTCCGTAAACTTTAATGCTTAAATAATATTTAGTCGCGTTCTTTTACTATTTATATAATTTAATTAATGCAGATCTGTTTACTTCATTTTAATATATTTATCGAATTCATTTAGAAAAAATCTAACTACATAAGCCCGAGAGCTTCATGGAATAAAAACATTTTCTGGAAAACGCCTTTTCATTTCTCTTTAATAATATACATTTGTATCAATGATATATACAAAAAATAAAATAAATTCTGAAACTAGTTTCATTTGCTTTCTGAAGGGGTTATTTAAGTTTTTATGCCCTATCGTACAAAAATTTTCGACCGTACAAATTTATTTATAACTTAATTTGTATTCAGAACTGATGTCCTCCTTGCTTATATTTACAGTTTGTTTTTCTTTTACTATTTTATCAATTCATCTTATCCAAGATACTGCATTTATATCGTAACCTGAATGTTATAATGTAGTCTTCTGTTTACCGATCAGAATTGTGTCGCCGCCTACGTGGCGGCAACCTGTTCATTATTGTTAAAGTGTTGAATTGAATATTGTATTCTTATCGTAATATAACGTGTGTATGTATACATTATAGCAGTTGTTTGTAAATATGTTGTTTGTTTATTCATTCCTTTTGTTCGTAATGAACCAACAGTATTGTTGTAATAACATAGTATTTTATGGATGTGATGTACCTGTCATTTTCATTTACACTTTGACATAAAACTGTGGACTATATAATTTTTGACTTGTCACAAAAAATTATGTACATTTAGATGTTACTGTCGAATTATATTGAAATTCTATGGTCTTTTCACATAGGTTGTATTTCACTTTTGACTATACATTTATTCGTCACTATTAATTATTATTTTGAATAGTAATGGGGGGGAGGCAAATTGACCTATATTCAATGATGTTTAAAAGTATAAACGTATAATTGCATACAAATTTATTATTACCAGCTAAAAATATTTTTAGATATTCTTCTTTTTTTGTTAGAAAAACAAGCTATAAAATATTATCATTAATAATTTACTTCATTAAGTTATATATTTACCTCCTTTACTTTAAACGTATAGTTGCCGTGTCATTTCGATAATTATATAAATTTCCTTTAGGTCCAGAATTTCCTGCCCTACTGTAAAACATTTTATTAATTCAGTTATCTTTGATCGTACGTTTATATGATCCTTTAAAGAAAAAAAAAATTATATGTATTTAATTGGCGAGTAGAAATTTTATGAATCTATAATATTTTAATGTTAATAAGGGCCGTTTAGCATTATTGTTTTTAGTTCTTAGTTACTGTTACTGGACGATTTATTTTATTAGGCGTCGATGTCAAAAACTGAATGTTTTTCCTAACAAATACCTTTTACTTAACTTATAGATGTCAGTTCATTCATAGTACTCGTGTGTTTTACTTTTAATTGGATTATATTTTGTAATAATGTCTTAATTTAGCGTAATAAAAACAATTTAAATGTACGGGTAACCACGAAGTTACAGTGCAAAATATTTAGTGTTAACCTTGTAGGCAAAGATTTAAATAATAGCCTGAAGATACCTGAGCTTAAACATTTTGCTTTTCAATAAATTTAGAGAATTAGGTTATGTTAAAATTGACATTTAGATAGATGACTAAAAATAGTTCTTTTAAAAATTAATGTTTAATGATGATAAACAACGCAAAATATTATTAAGCATTTAGATACATTTATTTATCTATTGTTTTTTTCTCTATCAATACTAGTTAATGAATTTGAGAAAGTGCTAACAGTTTATTTGTTGAATTTAAACTATTATTTATTTACTATATACATAAATACAGGTGTTTTTGTAACGAGTAGATTCTTAGTTTACTAGTTCACGTGCATGCCACATGTTTATAAATGGAAATAGCCTGGTAAGAATTAAATAAGCTGTCAAGTCATCTAGTGCATGATTTCTTTATCCCTTCCAACATTTTTTGAACGAAGTCATGTTAGCCTATATGATTTGTAAAGAAAAGTTTTAATCCGAATTTTATAAATTATTTTTTAAGGTGCTTCATAATTGCTTTGCTTATTAGTCAACATTTATAAATTATTTCGGTATATTTTTTGTTTGTATTTATTTTTTTATGTAAAAAAAGCAGTTATTTTATATTTCTGAGAACCTATAAATATAATATAAATGAATGATGATTTAATAATACAAATGTGTGTGTTTGTAATAGAAAATGTGGAATACAATCTGCTAGTTTTTCTTAACCGCATTTTAAATTATATTAAATAAATATTATTTACTTATTAATCTATTATCATTTTCTTCGATTTTATTATTCCCTATTTACATTGATTAATAATGATTTATCAGGAAATTATTGTTATTCGTTCATTATTAATTTATTGTATTAAATATCTGCCTTTTTAGCTTTTATTATTCTATTACCTTACGTTGTTTCCGTTATAACCTGTAGTGTTGTTATGTATTGTAACTTTACTAATAACATATGTTTTTGGCTGAATCATTTAGTTAGTAGGAAGTTATCTATAATACTGTATTTTGTTAGAAAATGCATTAATATAAAATTAGATTCATGGGAATGAAATTTTATTTGATATTATTTCGCGTGTTTTGAGCAAGCATGTGTGATATAATAATACAGCATGCAATACGATTTTACATCCTCATAACTTTGATTTTATTTATTTTAGCTAAGTTAAAATGCTTTATGTAAATTATTTAATTTCCTATGAATTACTACCGGTCCAGTTACATATTTTTCTAATTAGTTATTTTTTGAAATTATGTCGAACTCGTTATCATAAATCTATTAACCTTTATAATATGGATGTTTGAATAGCCATACGCTTGTATACAGCCCTCTGAATATACGTTTGTATATTCAGAGTAAGGGTGGCGTAGAAAGTCATCACTTCTAAAGTATTCTTCAAAGATAGAATCGTTATTATATGGAGAGAAAAAAATAATTGCAATTATTATATTTTGATTGCTGTAAATATAATTCAAATATACAGCGCTCTGCTTTTCATTATAGACCCGTTGATAGACTGAGTGATAATACTTCATAATATCATTGTTGTGATAATTTACCCCACGGTTTTAGTTTGGTTTCTCTAAAATGATTGTACATATAGGTAGATTTTGATTGACACAACCTTCTTCGATAAATATATTTTAATTAAAACAATAATACTTAAACTTAATTTGGATTTTTATGTTTATAATATTTGTTGCATAAACTAATTGAAATCTGTTCATGAGTGGTGGATGAATGTAGTAGTAACACTAACCACCGGGTCGGTCTAGTGGTGAACGCTTCTTCCCAAATCAGCTGATTTGGAAATCGACAATTCCTGCGTTCAAGTCCTAGTAAAGTCAGTTATTTTTATACGGATTGAACACTAGATCGTGGATACCGGGTGTTCTTTGGTAGTTTGATTTCAATTAACCACACTTCTCAGGGTTGGTCGAACTGAGACTGTAGAAGATTACATTCGCACATATCATCCTCATTTATCCTCTGAAGTATTAACTGAACGGTAATTGCCGGAGGCTAAACAGGAAAAAGAAAGAAAGTAGTAGTAGTAACCCTATCCGTATTTCATATTTTATGCTTGTGTTATTAAAATACGTTTATATAAAGAGACTTCTGTTGATATTTACAAAATTTCGTTTATTAAATTTTCAAGATATATCTATTTATTTTTAATTTTTTTTTGTAATTTTTTAGATAGGCTTTCTTACTATTTTTATTTCATACTAATATTGTACGCATTAAATAAAGGAAAAAACTCTTGCAGTCAATGTAAGTTTTTAATTTGTTTAACCGGAATATTGTCTTATCAGAATTCTCCCTTTCTCTGTCGTTTTATTTCAGTACAGTTTTATCATTTTGCTATTTTGTTTCGTATAATTATATAAAAATTCGAAATGTTTAAAAGTCTAATTTTGATGTTGTTATATTCTTTGAACTTACCGATTAAATAAATATGTATAACTTTGAAAGAGACCGTAACAACACAAGTATTCAGCTTACACAATATTTAGTCTACTTTTGTTTAAATATTTTGTTGTTACAAAACTGAACTTCGAATTTATTATCTAATATATTTGTTGATTCTGAAGACTCTTCTTATAATTGCTTTATTTTTGCTCGGTTCAGTGGGATTCGGACAAGATTTTAATCAGTTTTTTAACGACTTTTATTGCTCTATTTATGTTAATAGGAATTTTTAAATTATTATTTTTATTTCTGAATTTTTTTTTAATTTGTTTTTTTATCATTTTCTTTTATGAATTGATTCTGTTTTTATAATATTGATTATTGGGCATATTGAACTTGTTATGTAGTAGTTATTTGATTATTATTTATAAATTATAGTTTTATTCTATCTTAAATCTGAAAATCCTTTTATAAAATTAGCAAATGATAATGAATTTCTTTTTGCAAGGTTTTTATTTTTATAATTACTTTAAGTAGGTCTGAAATTATTTAAATGTGTGTGTGTGTATGATAATACTTTTATATTTTTATGTGTGATACTTTGTGGTATAAAACGTCATAAAGAGGTCATCGACCGCCCTCACCTGTAGGAATGTTTCCTCTCCACGGTTCTCTTCTACTGTTCGCTTAACCCACCCTCCTTTCTTCTTCTCTTGTACTTCACTTCCCTTCACTGGTCTGTGCCGAGTCGTTCTTTGCAGACTGGATCGCTCGGAATCGCAAGCATTCCTTTATAACAACAGTGCAGTTTCCTTTGCTTAGTAACCATACTAATGATCTCTTAGTTGGCAGCAAAAGTGTACTAGGGCGATCCTAAAGTCTGCTAATCAAACTGACTAGATTGAATTAATTTGTGTGTGTGTGGAATGAGGTGGTTGGCTAGTAAGCTAATTTATATTTTGAAGACTGGCAGCTGATATAATTAAGCTTACAATTGAGACTGAACATCAGCTAAATAAAAATTTTAGTTTAATTTACGAGTCGAAAGTATTTTATAGGTTTAGTAGGTTTGTAATAGCAAAGCTTTTAATAACCAGTAATAAATTGGTATCTTGCTTTTCCCTCTACGTTATAACAAGAAATTTATTTATAAAGAAATAATCGTTATTTTAATATTAATTGGAAATTCCATTAGAATTTACGTTTACACCATTTTATTTCTACTGATTTTCCAAATATGGTTCAAATAAGTTTACTGCTGCTAACATTTCACCCGCCGTATAATAAATAGGTTTATTGTTATTTCACTTAAAACGTAGTGTAACATTTTGTGTGTGTCTGTGTTTTGAGATCACACTTTAATCATTAAAAGATGCAAATATTCAGAAAATATTTACCTCTGGGTGTTTATTATATTTCCATTATATATCTTTGATACGAAAAGACAATATTGACTGATAAAATTCCAGTCTACTGTATGAAGATTTTGTAAAGTTTATATATAAATTATTTATTGATGCGGCTTTACTGGATGTGTTTTACTTTTAGGTTCTGATTTAATATTTATTTTAATTTTAAAGAAAAATAATTAGGTAGATAATCGACGTAAACAACCCCTCTTTCTTTTTTTTATAACAGTTTTATTACACATTGCCTGATTAAAAAAAAATTTCATAGTTTCTTTTTTACCTATAAACATTCTTTCGATTAATGTCATATCCCATATTGTAATTATTAGCTTTCATAAAACGACTTTTATGAAGTTATTGGATGTTAAATTTTACGTAGTTAGGTACTCTGTTAAATTTATCGTTCCTTATTTTATTTACTTGATTTATTGCTGTTTTTCGCAAATTTAGATTATTAATTAACTGGCTTCAAAAGATTTTTAATTTTTTTCTGTTTTTTTTTTTTTTTTTGTAATAATAAGTTTTTCACTGGGCATAGATATACTTTTTTATGGAATAATACACCCTATGTGATAATGGGTTTAACCCAGAAAAACAGTATTTACTGACCTCAATCAAATGAGAGACTACTTTTTTAATATTATTACAGCGCAACTTTAATTTTATATCAATTTTGTCTTTACTTTTCTTCCAATAAAAATCGTAGAACTGTTATGTACTTCCGTAAAATAGAATTAATCTAAGGAATGTGAATTAATGTACACATGATTTCTCTGCTCAATAGAATTAAAATTTGGAACTTGTAGTTTTGGAAATAATTTTTCACCTTTAATAATAGTTGATTACACTTTTTATTACCTTACTGTGTTAAATTTTTTTAAATAAGTTAATCACTATAAAATATTTATCAAAATATATGGATTTCTTTAAGTTTAAATGTTTTGATGATCAACATTTACATTATTAAAAGTAGATTTCATTTGAATTATAATCAGATATTTCTTTTGTCAAGTACATGTTATAGATTATTAAAAGAAAAAAAGATCGTTGAATATAAATAAATAAAGTTATTACATAGCGTATTTAAAAGTTTCATTATTATAGACTAGTTTAAATTGAATATTTTTTGTAGTTGGTTAAAGCAACTCTTTGGCACGTTAGTTGCCCTAGATGTGCTGCTATAGATAGCGCAGTTTTAAACTATATTCATTCTCCCAACTCCTTTATATACCTGATACTGATTGCCCGCCTGGCGGCGTCGCTACAGTCAAGAGCTACTCGGCTCTTTGCCACCTCTTCCGCATTAGATTTTTTATTTATTATTTTTGAAACCACTTTGATAAAAAAGAAGAGTAACTAAATTATCCAGTAACATATTCTGACTAATCATTAGTAAAATAAAACAGGCTGTAAATGAGATCTTGTTTTACTTCTTTTTTTTCTTTTAATATAATGTTTATTGTAGTTAGTACGACTTTCTATTTTTTTCTGATAAATTTGTAAGAGCCATTGTTATACTGACTATATAAAAATATATCTCTTTCACACTCCCTTTCTGCCTTCTTCCTAGCTGGTTTTAAACAAATTTTACAATGTATACTTCTTTAGCCAGGTATTTGACTAATGTGTAAAATATTCTGAACGGTATCTAGAATCCAGTTACTGGACAGTACAAATGTAACCTAACTAAAAAATTGATTGAAGGTGCTACACAAAAATCAAATTGTTTAATTTACTATATTCTGATATTTCAACGCAATCTGTATGTATTCTGTACTTAAACAAATTAGAATATTATTAAATAGATAGCTTTCTTCTTATTTTAAACAATAGTATGTTAGCGAAACATTCAACAAAAATTTATTCTTAAATTTTGCGACTTGTAGTTACTGGGTTGTAATTAATTAATCATTCGGTCGCTGATCGTGAATTTACTACCTAGGTAATTGGTTCAGAAAGAATTCAAAAACAATTCCATGAATCACAAGGATAAAACAATGTATTATTATTTATGTCGTGTGTTTATCTTAATAAGGATTAATAAGTTTGTATCTTCCTATATAGCCATAATTCAATTTATTTGATTAAAGAGATTAGTAAGCTTGAGTAATAATTGTATTTTATTGCCGATTAATGTTGTGGGAAATAAATTCCGTTAATTAACGGTGACGTAAGTTACGATACGGTTTTATTTGTATATATATATATACTTTTTTTATATATATATTTTTTTCAATAAGGTTTATGTGAATGTGTCTCCTCCCAACGATGTTTTGTAAGTTCCTTTTTTTCTGAAAAATTATTATTGATATATTTGAATAAATGTTAAATTTCTTTTTCTATGTAAATTTGAATAAATCTATTGCAAAAATATTTGTTCAAGAAACTACTGCATAAATGTAATCTTTTTTAAATTATTAATTATAATTTTAAAATATAATAATATCTCAAACCTTATTTATGGGAAGAAAATATGGTGCTAAAATGTCTTAGTGCAAGAAAATAGAAATCGTAACATGGATTCAAACCTGACACTTAACGGATGAAAGGCTTTTAGTAGTATACAAACTCGCCATGAAAGTCCAGTATTCTTGTTATATTGTTGAGAGTAAATTTCATAATAGCATAACTCGTAAATAATTAGTTTTAATTAAATGTAGCTTAATTTATGTAATAATTAATTTTTATGATGTGATCAAGAAAACAAAAAGTGTTTCAGTCCGTTATTTTAAACTTAAGGGGGTAGAATTTCTGATGAGAAAAAAGGTGTTAAGTAAGCTGAAGTAGGAAGAGTCTGAAACAGAAGAAGGTCGTTGGACTGGCAGTTCAATTGAGAGCTGATCTCTCCTCGACTTACCCTACCACTGTTATATAGTATCATACTATTGCTATATACATGACGCCGGCCGACCCGGTTCTGAAACTCCCCCGCAAACTCTGCACATATTACTACTATTATTCTACAACCTCGCATCTTTTGCTATAAATGCATCCGGATATTTGCAGATTCAGTTTTAAAACGAGGACGATGTCACAGCTCATTGCTTCTTGCACCGTACCTGTCTCTCCGTTGCACTGTTAATTTTATTTAGTGTATATCTCTTTTAATAAACTTCCATTGACTTTGTTCGCAATTTTATTACGTGTTATATTATAATTTTATTCTTGTCTTAACTGAAGAAACACCTAAGGAAAACGTATTATTTTTTTTTAATAATTTAAATTGAAATATATCCTTAATATATAATAAATTTTTTTTTCGGAACAAAGGAATTAATTTTAATTAAAATCATTGCCTGTAGTTGTAATTTTTTTCGTTAAGTAAGCTTACGATCTTGTATTTCTAACAAAAAATCTTTTAATTATACTTGATGCTTCAATAAATCTGTATTTTTATACATTTTAATGATTGGTGGTTTTAACTCTGATTTAGAAAAAAACGCTATTTTTTTATTAATCGGTTATCTTTGTTTATGAAAATCTGTAAAGCGTTGGCCAAATAGTTAATCCCATTTTTTTTCTTTTTGTGTTTTTAAAATTGGTGTTATTTGTAACTAATTTGGTTTTTCTTTTTGTAAATTTTCGTAGTTTATACTCCATACACAAGTATTGTTAAAGCCAGTTATCTAATGATATGATTAATCTTATTGTATTGTTCTTTTCTATAATTGCCGTTGCAGATTACAATATTGATAATGTAAAAATAAATGTAATTGTTATTAGAAACAAGTTTTAGCATTCTGTACAGTACGAATAGATGTTAATGTCTGTCAACATGTGTCTACATATCTGGGGTGTGGCTGTGAAAAACTGGGAGTAGTACCAGAGTACATGATAGCGTTGCGGGCGGGCTGCGATTAATGATAAAGTATAGTAAGGCAGAAGGGTTTGTGAGTACGTGTCGGGTGGTAGTTGATGACGAAATGCAAGATGGCGGGAGTCCGTCGCGGCGCCTTGACGTCACTAGTGCGGTCGATGCGTCGCGGCAGTCCCGGCCTGCGCAATGTCGTCCATAGTATTGCATGGTCGGCGGGTCAATGCCTTAACGTGACCTTGACGCGGACCAGGGTGTGGCGTCTACATGCTCTGATAAGACGCCACCCCCCTCTCTTTTCACGTGTTCCTTGCTTTACTACTATATTTTCTTTAATAACTTATTTAATGATGAATAAGAAAGATCAGAATTTCTTAGGTTTGGAAGTAACATTGAACCACTTCGCTGTGAAAAGTGGTTGATTTTTTACATTTTACAACAAAGTTTACACATTATTCAAGAAACAGGCAGAAACATGAACCCCCCCCCCCCCAGAAAGAAAACGGGATTATTTATACCTATGAAAAAAGGGTGTTTTTCTACCCCCAGTTTTAAAAATGATGTGCTCAAAATTAATTGGGTTTAACTAATTTAGTAAAATATACTTGGTTTAAATTTTATAAATGAATTTAGTAATTATATATTAATAAAATTTAATCATCCACCCTTAATGTTAATCTAATCTCAACTGTTGGCAGAAATAGCTGCTTAACCACCAGTTCCGACATTACTAACCCAACCCGATGCCACAGCTGGATTGTTGATACAAAAATATTTGTATGATACAAAAGATATTTTTATTAATCGATATTGTTCATTTATATATTTATGAAATGACATTTAATACTATTCTTTATGTAAATATCTTTTTTTAATTGAAAACTTGGAATTTTATTTAAGATATTAATTGTAGAATCTTAAATGTGCTAATGAATTTAATGATTACTATTATTATATTTATATATGTAGATCTATCTCCATGAAATTGCATAAACTACATGTGGGTTAAAGGTCACGTGGTCATACTCTTATATAACCGATGGATCGTTTGTGGTAGTGGGGATGAATACTAGACGTCTGCATTCCCACCCCTATTTCGACCTCTTTGCAGTATTTATACCGCTGCTGTGGAAATAACATTAGTGTAGAGGGATGTGTTGTAAGCGTCGTAAATTAATTTAAAATTTAAGCTCTTCCTTTTTTTAAGCATGTTTTGTGCTCGTTTAAATAATACACAAATATATTTTTCCTTTTTTTTTATTTGTAGCTTAAAGTTTTATTAATATTTTTTTTTTTTTAATTGAAATGCATTAAATTATTTGTAGAAAATTTTAATCTTACAGCTAAGCTACTAATGACATATTTTTTTTTTAAATTAAGTTTACAACTTTTGTACGTGTAAATGGGGTAAAAATTATGTGGAGAACTACTTTTTTTCTTCTTGTAATGTATAATTTCTTATTGTTTTGGAATAGATCACTTATAAGCTCCATTCCAACTCTCGTCACTCCTAAATTAATAAAAAAAGGTCACACCCTATTTCCTCGTACTAGCTTCAAAGTTGTGTGATAAATAATGTAAAATATATATTGTTATATTTGTTCTATCATTGAGTAATTTTTATAGTTAATCAAGTCTTAATCATATTAAGCTATTTTAAAAACTTTGCTACGTGTGTAATTTCAGCTACGTAACCAAATCCCGTTCGATTACAGACAATGACATTTAATAGCAGCAGTAAAAAGCATTATTTCAATTCAGTAGCAGATATAATCGGAAGGTGTAAATACTCTACCGTATTATATTGGGCCATTTATTTAATTCATTCTTTGGAAGGCAATATCTTATCCTCTTGCAGTATTAATATAATTATAATGATTTTAGACAGAAAAAAGGTGCCTTTCTCTAGATAGAAAATGTAGATAAATTATATATTTTTTTAATGTAAATTTTACGTTAATTTAATTTTAATTATAGGATATTTATTTAAACGGAATTAAAATATTAATTTTATTCGTTTTTCTCTTTTTCTGTTCACAGAAGAAGAAATAGATGTAGTATCACTTTTTGAAAGATCGAGAACTGCTAGTAGATCATCGAGCGCTTCAAGTAATTCTGGATCGACAGCACTTCCGACTAAACCGAGTGCTAAAGATCAAGAAAAAATACAAGTGATAACTACATCAAAATTATTATCGGCATCAAGAGCGGTAAGTCGACGATTAAAAACAAAAGTAACCGGTAGAAGTAAACCGTTTCATCATTGCGGTAAAAGAAGAATATCTGAGAGTGAAGAATTCAAGACTAAAATAAATAAAAAACCTCGTGTGTACTATAAACCAGCCAAATCAAGATTTGCAACGGATTCTGAGTCTGATTCTAAAGAAAAAAGAGATATGCATAATAATATGGAAAGAATGAGACGGATCGATTTAAGGAATTCTTTTGAAGAATTAAGAGCACTTGTACCTTCATTGGCGAATAAAGAACGAGCGCCTAAAGTTGTAATATTACAGGACGCGGCCGGTTACTGTACCGATCTTAAAATACACAGTAGACAGCTCACTAGCCAAGTTACTGCATTAAGGAAAGAACAGGAACGACTTCGTGCTACAGTTTCTGGTTTACGGCGATCTTTAGCTGCTAACCGTTAAAGAAGGAAGACATTTAGCGTTAAATAATATAAACCCCCCGAATAAATACCGGCCTAAATCAGCCTGCACCTCCATTCGTAGTTTATTATTAATATTATTATATTGTGTCCTTTCTTATAATTTTGTACTTTTATATCAATTATATATATTCATAAATCTATTAAACTATTATTATACATAGTGTACAGTTTTATTGTAATTGATGATTGTAAGATGATGTTTGTTTTATTGTAAGATGATGTGTTATTTATATTATATTTATCATAGTGTATTTTCTACAGATTTTGTAATTTCGTTATAAAAAATTTTATAATTTAAAAGGATAAATAGTGTTATATTTCATCAGCGTTTATATTTTATATATAAGTTTTTTTTTATTATGCAACAAAGAAGATATTATTTTTTATTTTATTATTATTTTTTCTTTCACAATAAAAATAATATAAACTCGCAGTCAGTGATAATCATTTAGACAAAAGAAAATGCTAAATAATTTTTATATACAGAATATTAGTAAAATTATTATCCTTGAATTATATATCTATATATATTACTGTGCCTAATATTTTTACCGCAGTAGTTAGAGAATATTCATGGAATAAATAGGTATTACGAATATTTTTTAATTATTTCTAAAAAAAAGAGGGATGGATTTTTATAACAAAATAATTAGAGGTTTTATTTTGTTTAATTATACTATATATCCTGTTCTGTTGTAAAATTTTTGTTTGTTTTTTTCCTTTATATACATTTATATATGATATATATTTACATATTATATTATACAATGCATAATATATAGCCTTGAAATTACATACAAAATAGCAAAATTTTTATGCCGTTGTAATCAATACATGATTATTTTAGAAAAAAATAATCACAGTGAAACGAAAGAATTTTTTTTTATTAACAAAAATTGTTTATTAATAAATAGTAAGATAAAAAATATAATTATATGTTAGTTTATAAGACATTAAAGATGAATGCTATAAGCCAAAGTTGCTCATAATTAGTGAGAGTTGTATCAGTAATATAAAGTAAATATTGTTAATTTTTATTATTGGGAGAAATAATGCATCTTAAAACAAATATATATTACATAAGTAATGGTTAGGAAGGAGTGTGTTAAGTGTTATAATTTTTATTATATATGTAGCTATCCTATGGTTTTATTGTATTATAAAACATAGTTGAATTTATTTTAAATATTTTTGTATTGTAATTACTTGTTTTATCAATTAAAAATTTAATAAGAATTTTAAAGTTCACTTATTGATATTTTTTTCGGTTTAATCTTTTTTTTTCATATTTTGTATTTAGTGCATTTATATTTTGTGGTTTTTTTTTTTACTAGTGTATTTTAATTATATGTTGAGTATTTCTTGCATTACTTTGTTCGTAACCGATGATATTATAACTAAATTTACTTATAAACTAATTAATTATATAAAATTAACTTTGACAATAAAAAAATAAAAATATTGAAGTACTACAATAAATAGTAGTGGCGTTTTGCTTGTTGTAAATGTTATGTCACTTTTACTCACTAAAAAACAGAAAAAAAACATTTTTTATACGTTTTTAAATTTTTATTACTCATTGTTTTCTTTTTATAAAAATATTTATTTATGTAAAATGAATTTTTTTATGTTTGTAGAATAACGGTTTTTTTGGTAATATTATATTAGTTAAATTTCATTGTGAAACAATTAATCCCTACCTTTTTTTTATTTTTGTTATAAACTATTTTTTTTTTTTTTGCATGTTAGGTGATAATTTCTTCTTTTTTTGATTTAAAATATATTATCTTTAATTGTATTAAGATAGTTTTTTTTTTTAATTACTATTAATTGATTAATAATGAATTAAGTTATTTTTATGCATATTATAATCATTATTTTTAAATTACAATTTGTTAATTTAAATTACTTCAGAAAAATATTTTTTTAAAATTATATTTAAAAAATAAAATAACTTTTTATACATGTATTATTATATAAAAATGAAACAAAACAAAATTAGCGAGTATTTATTTGTAAATGTGAAATCGTATTAAAAATTTGAGAAATTACATTTCACAGGAAAATTAATAACGAACATAAATTTCATTTTAATGCTATGTATTTCTTCTTAGCTTTGATTGTTGGATTATGATAAAATAAAAAAAATATATATTACTGCATCGTATTGGAAGGTATTTATTGTTGTCTTCATGAGACCCGTACTTTATCATTTGAATTTATTAACTTAAATTATTGAAATTCAACCAGGTTCGTTAACTGCAATTTTCTTTCTGTAGTTTGAATCAAAGGAAGGTTCGTAGAATTTTGTTTAGTAGCATTTCATTTATGTTATTAAGGAATGACTAATGTGCCAGATGTTAAGTTTCTTCTGGGAATAGCAGTTCTGTCCCAGAGAATATTTTGTATTTATTTATCTCCTGTTTTTCCCCCTTTCCTTTTGAGATTGTAGACTTAACATTTTGCACGCAAAAATAATGTTACTTATACTTTAGAGAAATGTTTTAAAAATTATAAATTAATCTACCCCCCTCGCTAACTTGAGGGGACGGAAAATTTTGAGTTTCACGATAAACGTTTTGCATATTTTGAAAGCGATTCAAACGCCATTATTAAGAGGAAGTTCTGCTCAATGCAACATTGTATGGATTATATTATAACCGCTCATGGACATGTTAAAAATTTTTTACTTTTTTCAAAGATTCTAAAGTAACTTTGACTTTAATGCTTTTTTATTAATATTTCTGTTAAGAATGAAGTAATGCTTCTACTGGGTTGCGTAGAATATTTTTCGAGCAATTTAAAAAAAATATGTCGCTCAAATAGTAGAACTTAAGGTATATTTATTTAAAACTTATAGTTTTAACTGTTAGAATTTCCATTTTTAGAGTTCGAAATTTGGCGACATTATAGAAAACTAATAATATTATTACAAGTTGAATATGCTAATACTAAAGATACAAATAACGTTTATGAGTGTTCCAAAATAAATAATTTTAAATACTTATAGAACATAAGCACCAAAATATCATTTTTTGCACACATGAACGTAACCTCAAACTTGAAAAAAATCCCTAAATAAAAAATTAATTCGGCAGAAATTCAAAACACTCAATAATTTAATTAAAAGTCAAAATAACCTAAAAGAAATGCAAGTTTCAGAACGTAAGCATTACGTACAAAAACACATGAAATATTTTTATTTTCTGACTAGGAATAGCTGCCGGCCTCCGTGGCGCAAATGGCAGCGTCTTGGCATTTCATCCACAGGTCCAGGGTTTGAATCCCGGTCAGGCATGGCATTTTTACACACTACAAAAATTGTCATTCATTTCATCCTCTGCAGTAATACATTACTATGGTTCCGGAGGCTAAAAGAAAAGAAATAACATATAAATTCTCTCTGTAGGTAACATAATTTATGAGATAATCGCATTTAAATTAAGTTTTTTGCACGAGGGAAAATATTTCATCATGCAAATAATTTTTAAATATTTCTAGTCATAATTCTTAGGGGAAACAATTTAATAAAAATAAATTTTTATTTTACATTTAAAGAGCAGCTAAACATTTGCTCGTAAGAAGGTGTCTTTATTTTCTTTCGGTGAACATTCTATTGTCCTGTTTCTTCTCCGAATGATTGTAAAAATATTGGCAAAATTTCAAAGTTCTTCTCAAAATGCACAACTATATATGTATGGAGTTTATTGTATTCTAGAAATTATGCATCACACCTTTGAAAAATATGTACCTCTTGCAAAATAAAAATGTTAAAAAATAACTACGATAAAAAGAGGATTGATTGGATGTGAAATGTATAATTATACATATATATTTGCAAACCGAACTATGTTTCAGGTAGCATTTAGCTATAAGATTGACAACCTTCGATCATCGTACTCAGCTGGCTGTGTACGTAACTTATTAAGTTTCAAACAAAAATACTTGTGGCTGGTACCTCATTATCTATTTCAACCATCAGGTAGTGTAATGTTGAACATTGAATGGTAGGTATATCATAACAAAAGTCATTGGCTATATATATCCATAATTGTAAGTACGTCTCTTCGATGAAATAATACAATTAGTGTAGACTGTAACGTTACTTTTAAAGAACATAGAATGGAATATGATTAACCAATTTCAGGTACAAAAAGAAAGCAAGTCTCAATTGATGTAACTCTTAAATGAACAAGATTCCTTTGGCATCTGAAAACATCTTTATTACCAGGTAAGTTTGTCACTCCTTAATACGAAATAATTGGAAGGCAACTATTTGGAATAAGTAAATCCCTTTACACATGTCCCCTTTTAATCTTGCACTATTGCCTACATCTATAAATCGTCTGTACACCATTTATAAATGAAGCCAAAACGTTGTCTCGTTAGTACGATTTATCTTTTAATCTTTAGTTTGAAAACACTGCCGTTTGTAAATCTACGTCTTAAGTAAGTATAGATTTTAAATTCAGAAATGGATTCTTATCTCTTCCTTATCTGCTCAATTTACTGTCTTATCAATAACATATTTGAACTGATTGAAGTGAAGAATAGAATTGGTTAGAATAAGACTGATCAACCGTAAATTTATCTTGCAACTCATTAAAATAATTGGCCTAACTGAAATCCAACTGTTTCTCAAATATAAGTTTAATCATTATTAAAAAAGTATTCTAACAATCGTATACAGTCAATACAAATATAACAAAATTGGAATGCAAGAATAGCGGGAGTTTATCTCCCTACTAATCGCAGAGCCTGGACGAATGTCCTTTGCTGCTCTGTCTAGTTTATCAGGCGTGTCATTATTTATTTAGTGGCGGTTTTATAACAAAATTAAGCCGATATCTGTAATAACTGCCTGTAATTGCAGTATAAATTTTAGTTTTTGATTGGGTTTAATTAAAAGAAAACGAGCTGAAAATAAATTGTACACTGTTTTGAGGGGTAATAGCATTTAAGTTGAACATTATTCTTCTTGAGAGGCACAAATTTTTTTATTATAATTGTAAATCATATGCTGGCTTGAAACTAGTAAAACCTAAATTTCAAACTTGTGTGAAGAGGACTTCTGTAATATCAAATAAATGAATTTGTTTTGAGAACAACGTATATGAAAAGTTTGGCGACTAAATTCTTTCAGTAATTATACTTTTTAATTACAACATTTTGGAGTAGACAGGAAAATAAATGAATCATTAAAGATAATATAGTTGAGCTAATACTTAATTTGTAATCTTAAGATAAAAGTATAATTTGTTACACAAATATGTCAACAAAACTATTTTTTTACCTTCCAAGAAATCAAGAAGAATAATGATAAATGACAATAATTAATTAAATGAGCTTTCGATTCTTAATTGTACTTTATCATTTTATTAATACTTATATGTACTTTAATATAAAGTCTTTTTTTACAATTTGTGCCAAAATACTGTGACCTTAAACAGAGAAGTAAATTAAATAAAATAATTTCGTATAAAGATGATTTTAGTATTGTCGTTTTGACTGTAAATAACATGCTTAGTTACAAAATTAATTGCAGAAGTTATGTCACTACTGACCGGGATTTGAACTCTGTGCATTCTGGATGAAAGACAAAGAAACTGTAAAATAATATTTTTTGTACGGCTTTCGTAAATTATTACAGATAAATTTCTTATAATTAATAAATAGAATGGATTCGTTCAAAACCAGAATCATTTTACTTAATATTATTTCGCTGTAATATAAAAAGTAGGAAAATATTAACTAACTATATGCTTAATGTTTTTTTGCGCAAGAAATTTATTAAAATAAAAAACAGGAATAAATTTTTTTTGTTTAATATTAAAATTTAGACCCTTTACATAAGTACAAACTCGCTGTAAACACGAATACCAGGTGGGTATAATTTTAAAATTGAGGCTACCTTGAAAAGGAAATTCAATTTCACACTGTGCGACCGAAAGTAATACTGTACTTTTCTTCGAAAAGTCTGTAAAAATTTCTAAAATGTTATTTCGTTTTACTGTTACAAAATACTCGAAACGTTGTACCAATTTTAGACGTTTCTGTAGTTAAGGTAAACCCAACAATCATTTACATATGCTGAAATTGCTATATTTATTCAAATCAAGAAGAGAGGGCAGTTAATTTCCTAGAGAAATTTCTAGGTGGCCAAAATTAGTTTCTGATTCTAGAAGATATCCAATATCTTCTAGAATGCTGATTCAGTATTAGTGGATTTTCCAAAACCGAGAACAATGTTTCATTCTTTCATCGTGCTGACAAAACCACACTCCCGTCGAGATTGGTATTTGGTGAGTGAATACTACAGACTTCGTTTCTTAGAATTAATATATAATTTTATACGTAACACTTTCAAGTTACGATTATCGTAACACTGAACTGTTTATTATGGTACATGATAAATTAGAATTTGAAGTCTGTAATGACAACTAACTTTTAACGTTTCTGTTTACTCACTTTTAACGTGATAAATGGTGACATAGCTTCTTTTCTACCTCTTATTTTTGTTTTTAAGATACTATAATTTATAATTACTTATATAAGTTTGATGTAAAGTAATAATGTTTTGTTTATTTATTACCTTGTAGTAATATCCGAAGGCATCTTTACTTAAAACTTGCGATTTTAGGTAAGTATTTATAATAAATGGGACGTAAAGAAGTAAATCGCCCTTCATGAACAACCATCATAATTTCTACGTCACTGAAGAGCAATATCACTTTCAACCAGGTTTGTTGAAGAATCATCGTATATTAAAAACAAATATTGCTATTTCAAAACTGATGTAGAATGATGAGTAGGTTTTTGACTAAGGTATCCTAGCTAATAGCATTAAATAATTAGGTTTAGTTAAGAAATACTATAATTGTTACAACTTCTTTATTAATTATATAAACTTGTATATTTACGGGAAAAATTTAATTAATCATATATAAAAGAGTCTATAAAACAATAGAATAAATATTAAATTGAAATAAAATACCGGACCATTTATGTAAAATTTACAAATATTAATTAATGTTTAAAGATATTTTTAAACAACACATCTAAGTATTACATTTAAAATAATATATTATTGGTAAACCATACGGTGTTATAAGAGTAGAACAATATCATTTAGAAAGAAGTATAGTATGTGTAAGAATTTTTCAATGTAAATAAACAATAACAAACAGAAAAACATTTTCCTCTTAACCAAAAACAGACATTCTTATCTTATATACGAAAAGAGAATTTACAAGTTATTTAGAAATTACAAATAAAAGTACAAAAATATAATTTTTAACAATGAATGTACTAAAAAGTAAAGAACAAAATAATATTATATATATATATATATTCATACATTAATAGAATAATTTTAACCAAAAAATTTATCACCTATTTCCGGCTGCCAGATATATTTTTTTAATAAAGTGGTCTTTTTAGCTTTCTTTTTCCTGTTTAGCCTCCGGTAACTACCGTTTAGATAATTCTTCAGAGAATGATATGTATGAGTGTAAATGAAGTGTAGTCTTGTACATTCTCAGTTCGACCATTCCTGAGATGTGTGGTTAATTGAAACCCAACCACCAAAGAACACCGGTATCCACGATCTAGTATTCAAATCCGTGTAAAAATGGTCTTTTTAGCTGGTATAATAATACTCCACAGCACGATATTTAACCAATTTTCAATACCCTAATTTCTCCAAACGTGGAATGTCAAGGCAATACCGTTAATGTGACATAAATCTTGTTATGCTTTCACAAAAAAAGCATCAATGTTCAATGTTGGATATCCCAAAAATATTTGTAAGTTCTTTATGATAACTAAAATAATTGCCACTTGTTCATGTCAAGGTTTGTAGGAAGAATCAGGAATATACTATTATCCGGTTGTCTTCTTAAATGAGTCGAGTATACTTTTTGAATTAATATGCCAAGCTCATTAATGTAAATGTAATGTGTGTTTTTTCTTTATTATGTAATTTAAATTACTCTTTTTTAACCGTACGTTTTAATGTTATTATTACCGTAGTAAATTTTATTTAAAAAAAAAATTATAGTCTAAAAAATTTGTGATGATAACTGAGGTCATCCTAAAATTATATCAGTTTATAGACCTACATTATATTTACTTACGACATTCTTATCAGTTAGCCCTCTATTCCCTCTTTTAAATTATGTCAGATGTAATATAAATGATAAAGATAAGAACAGTGTTTTATAATTAACGAAAAAAAAATTAATGAAATTTAATTTGTATAGATAAAAATGGCCTTCAAATGGATATTAATAACATAAAAGAAACAAAAAATCAAATAACTTTTGACGCATGTTGTTATAAAGATAATTTTCACTAAAAAAAAATGTATGTATAACCTATTAGTATCTTTTTTTTTAAATTAAAATATAAAAATAATTTAATTTTGATAATTTAAATTTAAAAAATTGATTTTAATGTAACCTACTAATAAATAATACTAATACGTTACCTGACGTAAAACACAAGTTTGTTTAAGAACAGCAATAGTTCATGCAAGATTTTATAGGAAAATGAGGAATATAGTGGTGTCCATTGTCTTAAATGAGTCAAATATACTATTTCGAATTAATAAGTTACGCTCATTAAACTACTGTTGGAAATCAGGTTAAGCATTACAATTATTGTGATAGACATCTCGACAAATAAGCTTGAAGCTTGGACGTGGGATATGGAAATGGAATTTTGTAATGTATAAAAAATATCAATGCCTGATCGGGATTCGAACCCCACCACCAGTAAGATAGGCGAGACGGTACCACTCCGCTGCGGAGGTGGGCTAAATATAGAATACATATATTACAATATAATACATATATATAATATAACATAATACATATGTATATATATATAATATAATATATATATATACATATATAATACATATATAATATAACATAATACATATATATAATACAATATAGAATTTTACCAACCCTTCTATGAAGTTCATAGTAAAGGATATTGTTTGATAAATGCTTTATTTTTAAAGGTTTGTACTCGTAAACGTGGTCCAAACGCACCAAACATTTTTGTAAATTTTGTTAACAATGAATAAAACAAGATAAGTAGATTAAAAATACGCCGTGAGACTTCAATAACACCCCTAAATAGTTCGTAAGGTAAAATTCTATATTGTATTTTATATGTAAATAAAATATATACATTGTAATAAATAAATAAAATAGGTTTTTTATTTAAAAACCAAACCTCATACTTTTTTAGGGTTTAACGGATTTACAGCTCTAAGAATAAAACCATGCTGTACATCATAAGAACAATCTGTAAAACGAATATGATAATTTTTAGCAGTTTTCTTCGGTGGGAGAAATCAGAATGGTATAAAGTCGCAAATAAATGATTCCTTTTTTATCAAAAAAAAAAAAAACATTACGTAAAAGGTTTCTTCTCAATTATTTTAATTTTTACACAGCTAATTTTAATTTATTTGCAAAAATAAAGTCGATAATTTTTACGTATTATTTTTCGCTACGATATTAATTCAAAATCAAGAAACTAATTGAGCGTCACCCTCTTGTTTCTGGATTAAATAAAGGATAATGAAGGAGCTTTTATTAGAGGACAATCAAAAATACATTGTTTATACATATTCTTTTAAATGTTTAAAAATGTAGGACCTATGTGTTTGTATTTAAATTTTAACAGTTTTTAAGCTTTAGTCCCATTTCTTCTATTCATTAATGATGACAAAATACTATTTCCTATGAGATTATTCAAAAGTTAATACAGCAACAAATCTTATTAAATATTTGAACTTCCGCTCATCAATGAACTTTAGTAATGGTATTCAATTAATAGCACTATAAATCTATAAGTTCTCTTTGAATTATGTTTTATAACATATAAAAAATATTTCTGATTTTAGAAACAAAAATCACAACACCTTTGCTGTCTTCTGACTTAAATTAGATTATTATTGCCAATTTATTAAATTTCTGGATAAAAATTATTAACCTTTAAAATTAAAAAAAAGTACGTATATGTTATTTACTATAACTTATAAAAAATGTTTGACAATTTTTATTTACACACACATATGCAGAGGAAAATGAAATTTACTAAATACACCTACTCGAAATGATTATTTTTCGGTGTGAGACTTAAGACGCCCCTTCCCTAGAAAACAGCTCAATTTTCTTTAAATGGTGTATAAATTTTTTTACCATTAACATGTAAAATCTTTGAGTTGCCCCCTCCCCCAACCATGGTTCAATTGGTGGGGTGGCCTTTATTCTGAAAAATAGATCATCTTGAGGTAGAAGAATCTGTTAAATTTCATTTTTCTTTATTTAACTGTTGAAAAGTTATTTAAGAGTTGTCATATTTTATTGTTAATATAACGAGTATCTGAGAGGAGATATTTAACAATTTACTCTTTGGCAAATTTAATCAAAACTATTTGTGATTAAATGCCATGAGGGTTATTTACAACTTGTTTCTAATTTCACTGTTTAATTATTTGGCCTCCTCGTTAAAAATATTCTATGTGTATTATATACTATTACTCTGATTATTGGAGACAATCTGACGCGAGACATAAGTCACGTGAAAAAAAAAAAAATGGCAGAGTAATTCAAACCCACCGGATTGGACTAGTGGTGAACTCGTCATCGCAAATAAGCTGATTTCGAAGTCGAGAGTGTTAAGGTCAAATCTTAGTAAAGGCAGTAGTTACTTTTATACACATTTGTTTCAATACTAAATCGTAAATTGGTGGTTGGGTTTCAATTAACTACACATCTCAAGAATGGTCGACCTTTTTCGTGTTTTTGTTTATTTTTTTTTATACCCCCCCCCCCCCTGAGCCGGACCCTCAGTTAAGTATAACGCAGTCCAAGGGAGTGTCCTTAAACTCTAACAGGCCTTCCCGCTCACCAGCTGAACAACCGGCAAGGCAGGTCGGTCTTCCGGTTGGATCTTTTATTTTATGCCTGCCTCTAATCGCCAGCGAGGAGACTTCAGATCCAGCAATACCGTAACCTTCATCCCATCCCAGGGGCCGGGTCTCAGTCTTTTGAGTACCTTATGCCTCAAATGGGGAGTCCCCAAGGGGATCTCCCACCGGGACTTTGGTCTTGACTCCCCCCTAAAAGACGTCAGGTCCAGATCGTCGTCACATCTCGATTCCCCCCCGAGGGGAGAAGATCCCACCTCGTAGCGTGTCCGGTCGCTACACCACCCCCTCCGTTCCTAGCCAGTAGTGGCTTTATTGGAGGACATCTTCTCGCCCTCAAACTGATTGCGCACCACAGCTTTCAGTCCAGGCCTCGCAGAGATGCCACCGATGCAGATGCCCCGAGGGACATTTGCATCGGTAAAGTTCACCCCGAGATAGTTTTTCGTGTTTATGCCTTCAGAATGAAGACGACGGATACCTGCAGCTACCACGTCGCCTTCAGGAACTAAGCTAGAAGCCTAACCGCGGAACGAAGACCCCGCGCCAAGACTAACTATTAAAGAGCCACTTTCTGAATGTCTCAGATCCGTACTAATAACCTCCAAAACAAACTTTCTCACTAAAGTTTTATACATCGAAATTTAGACCTAGTTCCCTTAAGAACCCCGCTTAATACTCAAAATTAGTTTCTATCTGACTCCGCTCCGGTCTGCCCGGAAGAGGAGAATTAACGCCTACTCCCCACAGCGCCATCACGGAGTCCCGCATGACATTCACCATCTTTCGCAGACCGCCGCCAAGACTCCCCTGCATACCACCAAAGCAGTACCCAGAGACGCCCCGCCGACAGTGTCATTAGCTCATTAAGATCGTCGTCACAGCAGAAAGCGTCAGACTTCACACATGGAGTCCCCAGCTCATCATCGGAGCCACACATCAGGGCATAACGGCCCTCACAGCTGGGGCTGTCCAACATTTCCCGTTAGAAACCCCTCCTCCGTTCCTCATCATCTTTAGCTCGGAGCACCGTCCGAGAAACGAGGCTGAACGCATCCCGGCAAGCTGCAGAAGCGATGATATAAGGTAGTAGAGACGCAGGTGACAAACCAGTAATCTCCGCATGAGCCCTTTGGTCGACCTGAGACTGCACAAGATTACACTTCATTTACACTCATAAATATTCTCATTCATCCTCTGATGTAATACCTTACGGTGGTTCCTGAAGCAAAACAGAAAAAGAAAGAAGCGTAATCTTCAAGAGCAACCATCACCCCATTTCAGGCTTACTAAGGAGATTTTGGATAGATGTGGTATTCCATTGTTTTGTAGCAGTAATTAACAAGTTATCCCTAAAACGGGATAAACATAAAAAAAATCCCACTCAGGATTTAGTAATGCAAGTAAGAATCGAAATGGTTTCGTGTTGCCTTGCAGTGATGTACCTTTACTGATCCGAATATAAAGTAAACACATTAATTCCACTAAAATACACATGATACTCAGCACAAAAGAAGCGACATCTTTGCTCTGTTTACTTCAGTAACTAACTGGTTGTATTTTAGATATCATTACTATCAGAGTCACCAATTCTGATTAATACCTTTTGTACATCAGGTAATTTATAAAAATTAAAGCTATAATAGAGATTTGGAGAGATAGCATAAAGCAACGAATTAATATATCCCTTTTTGTGAAAAACAATGCTTCCTTTTAGCAAAAGATAAATAATAAACAATTATAGAATTTGTTTTTGTTTTATACCTAGTTAAAATCTGCCCCATTTTGATATCTTTTGTTTTTAATCAACGTTGAAATTCTTTGTTTGTATTTAGTTTCTGTGGACTTTATTCACACCGCTTTACCCAGAATCAAATTCTCTACAAGTTTATTTAAAACGTTTATGCGTTTATTAGCTATTTAACAAAGTAATTTTACGCCAAACATCGAAATGTGTTTTTTTTTACCTTAATATTTTGTCTTTCCCTAATAAAACGTTTCTCATAAACTACTAAAAATATGGTACTAAATATATACTAATATATTTTTTTCAATATTTCAGGTCAGTTTTATATAAAACCACTGAATTTACTCCTTAATTTGGGTTCCGAGAAAACTAAGTCAATGTCCCTAAATTAAAAAAAAAATGTTACCGTACGCGCATATTATCACTAGGCGCGGAATCTTTCGCTAACGCAACTTTTCCAAAATTGTTTGTATGAACTCTTCTTTATTTTCACCAGTAGAACATATTCTGAGTATTTCTTACGTACCTAGTGAAAAAAAAAAAAACAAAAAAACAATTGCTATTTAATTTGACTTCTTTATTAACATCATTGATAATGATAATTAAAAAAATGTTTATATCGCTCGCATTATAAAATATGTTGTATCTATCCGAAGGGAATAACATTAAACAGACTGAAAAAATTACTGGTTGTAAGAAAAATCCTCGTGTCTTAACATTTGTGGGCTAAACTAAATGTCCAGAACATGAAGGCGACGTTCGTTCATCCGATGAGTTCAGTCCACTTGTACGCTGAATCCACGAAGGCTCGTTAAAACAGTATATAAAAGCTGTACACCAACTGAATAATAAAGGAAAAATAAGCTAAATATTTACCATCTTTGTACAACAGTAGGCCATAATTAATCCAACAAATTATTCATACTATATAACCTCCAGACTGGTATATTAAAATTCTGTTTAAATAGTTATCAATAAAATAAATAATAACATAAAATATATTTATACTATGATGCAGTCAGTAGTTTTTATACGGATTTGAATACTAGACAGTGGGTGGATTCAATTAACCATCATCTCAGGAATGGTTGGCCTGAGTATTTAAGACTACATCTCATCATCATCTCATTGAACGTTGTGGGGGGGGGGGGGGGGATTGCTTATTGTTCACTAGTTGAACGGATTGCAACGTACACATGAAGAATATAAAATAAATAATGAAATATAATAACATAAAATCAATTCTATTTAATTTTCATTTCTGTTAAGCTAAAAATAGTCCTATTGCAGATTTATGGAATGTACGATTTGATGTTTTTTTTTTATTTTAGTTAAAGGTAGATTTAAAAAAATAGATAAGCATTCTAATTTTTTTTTTACTGTAGACAGTACATATCTTTTTTAAATTTGTTTCCAAGTTTAAAACCTGTTTTTCTTCCTTGGTATGGTTTGGCCATTATCTTAGTTTAGACACATCACTGCATTAATGTTATTTTCAGAATAAAATCGTTGAATCAGATGAAGATAGTAGATTAAAAAGAGAAAAGCAGCTGATTCACAGGAATCTTTTTTCTTTTTGCAAATGACTATACTTCCTTAAATGGTGAAGAATTTCGAACGAATGTTAATCTAAAATGAATAAAAGAATTGCAGAAATGGAGAGAGAAAGAAGGGAAATAACTTGTAAAAGATAAAAGTGTCACAGAAAACCAGTTTTGCTAAATCATTCCCGAAAGCTCGCCTGCTTTCAAGCCTCACTTAGTTTTAAATTGTTGCTACAGCATATGCTGTATTAATTTTATAAATTATATTGTACTCTAAACCACACAATTTAAATTAACTTTTGATCATATATACGATATTCATACACATGTATAATATACATTTGTAGTAAATAAAAATAATTCAATCTTTTTTTACTCCACTCAGTTATATACGTTACTTAAATCCTTTTTTTGAACTCTATTATTTCCATATGCCCATCACCGCTTTACATAATTTTTTTTTCATTCATATTCTTTCTTATTAGAAATAAAATTTAATCTTTTGGAAATTTAAAATTTTATTTTAATTTATTTATGGCTTCCATTTATTTCAGTGTCATCTCAATTTTAAAATAATGTGTCCCACAACAATTAAATTGATAAAATGCTAATTATCTTCTCAATTCTTAGTTTTCTTGCATTCTTAAACAATAAATAATGTGTGTGGTGGTAGGTTTTTCTTTTTATGCACATAACAAATTAGTTTAGTACTTCATATTTTCACAGATAGAGCTATAAAATATTTTCAATTAGTTTCAACATTTTTATTTTATATCGGAACCCAGTTTCCTAATCTTTCATTTAAAACTGAAGAACTAAATTTGTTGATATCTGTATTTTATGATTAGAATTTTTTATTTAATTATTAAGTACGTACTTTTTATATAATTATTTTCAAAATATTTTTCGATACAAATGTTTCAGCGGAAGAACTCCAGTCAACAAATTGTTGGAGCGAGGGTAATGTTCCCAGATCTCATTCCTGATTGTTATTAGAAACCCGATTTTTTTTTACTCATGGATGAGAATTTACATTATTATTATTATTTGTACATTATATATATATAATGTACGGTTGGTAACTGCATATATAGGATAATTTATTAAACTAATAAATGATTGATAAAAAATTTTAAGACAAAGAATCAAACGGTTTGATTATCAATTTTTTCTTAACAGACTCTTTAATATAAGAAATTTAAAGATTTTTCTCTCTTTCCAACAAAAATTTCCCATTCGTTAGAAAGTATGATTATGTTGAGTTATGTAGAGTAATATTATGCTTTTATTTGTAATTAAAATTCAAATACATCAAAAAATTTTATATTTATAAAAGAATTTTGGACTTTACATAACAATTTCAGTCCTCCATAATTTTTTTCTGTACTCTTCACTGGCTCAAAAGCGAAACAGCAATTAGTAATATTGTTTAGTACATAATCCAGCTGTCCTTTTTTAAACTTATATGTGTATATATATATATAATGTGTGTGTGTGTGTGTGTGAGAGAGAAATTTTCTATTAAAATCCATCCTAAGGGAGATTTTCAATTATAAAATTAGTCAGAAAAATGAATAATAGTAATACCTGTTAAACTATTAATTTAACTCCCATGTCACTTACCACTTATGTGATGTAGTAAAATAAAGCGTCTATACTCCCTTTTCCATGCGAGATTATGGGAGTTAGATCCCTGGCCGGCATATCTTAACAATAACCGCTCCTCAAAGCTATCTCCATGCCAGTATTTTGTTGTTCGATTCTAATTATTTAAAATTTCTGGCCTAGTAATTCAGAAAAATTTTATTAACTACCGAAAATAAATGGGTATTTGTCACCAATCTAAGTTATTGACTGTTTAGTGAATATAATTTCTCTTGGAGTAAACTTTTCTGAATAACGTTGGGTACATACAATGTTATAGATTTGTCTATGAATTATTGAAAGATAATCTTTTAATAGCAGCTTTGCATTCCACATAAGAAGTATTAAATCTTCTCAATTTCTGTAGTTCTATACATCTTTAAAACATGGTTAATATAAAATTCTGTAAATTGGCTTTTCTAAATTTATTCCTCAGGATGAATTTATTTTAAAGTCTTAATTTAAAATATATATAGGAGATAACGCTCTCTTCTTTGAAAACAAAATAGTTTTTTGATATGCAACACTAAAAAAAATATACTTAAAAAGAAACAAACCCTATAAATTTCAAATAATTTTGAGTTTTTTTCTAATTACTATCAGTTGTAGATCCCTTAAAAGTAATCATTTTTTATTAAGGATATATATTTTTTAAATTTAATCACCATAAAATTCTAATTATTGCATTCTTCTTACAAAGTATTTTATGGTCTATCTGTTAAAGATGCATACGAAGCAAAATATTTTAATAAAAATCTGATTTGGACACCACATTTCTTTCTTGTACGCCTATTAAATTACATGCACACATTTTTTTAAAATGAAAAGTACGAAAAATTTTATTTCATTAATAGCTTCTGATATTTTTTCTTTTTCTTTAATGTTATTATATATCGTAAAATTTTTCACAATCGGAGGATAAAATATTTAATAAATCAATATGTTTAAATTAAAAAAAAAGTTAGAAAAACGAGATGAAGTCTGATTCGAACCGATGTGTCTTCCTCTTGTAAGATTAAAATACTTCGTTAATTAAAATTGTATTTGGCTATAACTCTGGAACCTATGAAAATAAGCGTCACTTATGATATGTCGTTGAAAAGCTCTCAATGAGCGCTTATTATTGCAGTTAAGAAAAAGTCCAAAATCCAATTTTTTGGGGATTTTGGGCTGTTTTGGACACTTTTGGTTGCAGTAGATTGCAAACAAAAGGGGAAGTGCACAACTAGATGTTGCAACATACAACAGTCCTAAATCCAAAATTTCAACATTTTAAGGCTAATCGTTTTTGCGTTGTGGGAGATACATCGTACGTACAGACGTCACGCCGAAACTAGTGAAAATGGATTTAGGGTTGGTCAAAATGGATATTTCCGTTGAAATCTGAAAACCGAAATTTTTGCGATTACAATTCTTCCTTGTACTTCGTGCAAGGAAGGAAAAATTATAGAGAATAAAATTTATTAAAATTCTAATGTTACATTTAAAAAAAATGTGAAGAGAGGATCCTCTCTTCCTTCCTCAAGAAACCACTTTCTTAAATGCTAGCTCAGAAAGAATTTTTCGAAAATTGACCATAATAAAAACAAAAAGAATTTTATGTAAATTTAAAGGATATGTTTTTCAGTTTTTTTAACGGGAGTCAATTTCTGCTCGCATTAACGAGAAATAATTTTTTATTTGCGTTAAAAATTTACACTAAAAATTGAAAAAATCTAGTTTTCAAGAATAAAAGAAAAAACGATAAAACCATACCCCGAAAGTCTTACATAAGTTTACTTTCTGGTAATACATTTAACTGAGAATAAAAAAAACAGGTAATATAACTAATTGTAGATTTATATAGTTAACATATGTTCTGAAAAGTTCAATCACTAAGATAAAATTAAATTTACGTAACTGATGGAGGAGTTAAACCTGATTAATGACATTAAAAACTTGTTGCTTGCATAAAAACAAGTTTCTCAGTAAATATTAAGAATATGTTTTATCAGAAAGTTATATATATATATATATATATAAAATGACTTATATATATATATATATATATATATATATATATATATATATATACACTGAGGGCTGAAAAATAACTTACAACCTTTTCTAACGTTTTTTATAATTGAAATAATTGGATGGGGTTTGCTGTATTTTCGCTTGTACTGAGGGACTATTTCATTGATCGTATATTTCACTCTTTTTCACTTTTTGTTGGTGTTTGGCGGGGGAGAGCTACTCAAAGATTTCATCATTTTAAAGACCTCGATTACATGAGAAAAATTATACAATTAAAATTAAACTGATCGCCCAATCCAAAATGGCGGCCAACAATGTGTTTATTTCAGATAGATAACTAACTACGGTTGTATGTTCCCCTTCAATTTTTTTGTTATTTGAGGTATCCCGATTCTCTTTTTGGAAATCCTTTCCTATAGGATAGGTAAACTCAGTAAACCCCAATTTAAAGTATTCTGCCTTTTGAGGTGCAGGGATGGTTCAAAAGTTTTGAATGGGTCATATGGTCATGTGATACATTTCTTTAAAAGTGTTTGCGAGCAATAATCAGTTCTAATTATTTAAACCAAAATGGCGACCACAATTGTCATTACTTTAATTAAACATTTTTTTTTAAATTATCTAAATTTTTCAAATACTTCTTTTAATTAAACTTACTTTCTTGAATTTAAAAATTATTAAATAATAATTAATTTACTCATTTTTTAACATTAAAAATTTGTTTCATCAGAAATTTCTAAGTAATTTCTGTTTCTTAAGTTGACAATTTCAACAGCAATTTCAACAATCAAACAAAGGCAAGTAACATTTTTCAAAACGTTTTTTGAAGGGGCGTGGTTTATGCTATTCTTGGTTCCTTTTCTAATCTATCCTAATCCTGTGATTGTTTGTAATTCCAATTTTTGTCTTCCTTAACATTTTATAACTTCTCTGTTTTCCACTAATAAAAAATTAATTAAATCGGGATTTTTTATTTGTATTAAGGATATTTTTCTAAATGTTATCAGCTTAGTCTTTTACATTTCTGCAACAAAATATTTACCTGACTTATCCATCTGAAAACATTTCACATTCTGAATTTATGGAATGACCAAATTTTCCAATTGTAGCAGCATATCTAAAAATTCCTTGTTTTTTTCTTTGGTTTACGTTTCACCTACTATAAAAGCACTGCACTCAAGATAAATATCAACAACAATTTTCTTGTTAACTTTTAATTCTATACTCTTTACTGCATCAAACCTCTCTTTGCTTGTCCTGCCTGTTTTTATCCATTTTTAATAATTTAATTACACAAATTATCAAATCTTTCAATTTTTGATGTTCGTTGCTCCCCATCTAGGCGCTTCAAATCCGTAGGACTCGACGTCTAAAACTGAATTTATTGAAAATATTTAAATTGTTTAAAATTATTATTTATTTTTCTGCAGATAATAAATATATTACTCTAATATATTTATCCACGTCTTTGTTTAGTTCAATAATTTTTTTAACTCCTAAAAACGTTTAGAGTGTGAGAATCTTAGCTGTTCTTTTCACTCTCCATAATAAAGGATGGTGCGTGGGTTTGTGTCTGTTGTATGTGCTCACATTTTTATTTTAGCTGCTACTGGCTCAGAGCGGACCAATGGTGGTGCGCCGGGCGGCTGCGCGCAGCGCACGTACAATTCATTCGTTCGAACGACATAACTCTTCATACCAACGATTTATATAAAATTATATTTGTGTTTTGGAGATAAAAAATCTGATGTGGACGCCACATGACTTCCTTGTACGCCTATTAAATTACAAATACAATTTTTTTTTAAATTTAAAGTACATACAATTTTATTTCATTAATAACTTTCGATATTTTTTCCTAATTTTTTTTTTATGTTATTATTTACCGTAAAACTGTTTGACAATCACAGGTTAATAATTATTAATAAATCAATATATTTAAATTAAAAAACGGAGATGAAGTCTGATTCGAATAGATGTACCTTCTCTCCTTGTAAGATACAAATATTTCGTTAATGAAAATTTTATTTAGCTATAATTCTGGAACCAATGCAATTAAGCACCACTTATGATATATCGTTGAAAAGCTTATTACTGCAGTTAACTAAAAGTCCAAAATCCAAATGTTTTGGGATTTTGAGCTTATTTTTTACACTTGGTTCAGTCAATTGCAATTAAAAGGGGAGGTGTACAACTACATGTTACAACAATCCTAAATCCAAAATTTCAACATACTACAGCTAATCGTTTTTAAGTTATGCGAGATACATACGAACGTACGTACGTGCATTCATACATACATTCATGCCGAATCTAGTCAAAATGGATTCAGGGATGGTCAAAATGGATATTTCCGTTGAATACTGAAAACCGAAATTTTTCGCGATTATACCTTTACTTCATACAAGGAAGAAAAAAGGAAAGCACTGGGGTTAGAGCTGTGGTATAAAATCACAACTCAAGAAACAGCTAAAAATGTTCAGGATTTTGAAGCTTATGTTGTAAAAGTTTTTGTTGTTATTACGCTAAATTGATGAACGTTATTTAGTTACAATTGGTAAAAATATTTCAAAAATTACGTGTAATGAAACATAAACCATGCAACATTTTCACGGCGGACCGTAGGTTTACCTTCTTCCTAGAATAAATATATTGTTTTTACCTGTGTAAATTTAATTTTGTTAAATTAATGATCATATTGCTATTGTTGGCTATTTTTCTCTAAACATTAATCAATGAATCAAATAAGGATAATGGCTATGTTTTAAACTTATAATTATAATGTAAACTTGTAAGTTATTTAAAAATTAGTTTGAAATGTAGCTTTTTTTGAAAAGGGAACTTACTACCTTATTCCTTAAAAAAACTTTTAATAGTATTTTATGGTAACTTAATGATGCTGATATCTAAATGTAGAGAAATATCTATGTCAGGTCTTCATATGTTTGTTATATTGTAAAACCATCGAGGTTTCTTATTTATCATGACAAAAATTATCATTTACTAGTACCTAAAATATTCTCAGAAGCGGATAAGTCATTTCATACTGGAAGCTGAACCCAAAATACTAGATATGGGTCTCGTCAGGAGCGATATTATATTATACTTAATAGGGAGTGGTAAATTTCATTGCTAAAAAATATGAAAAGCTAATCAAATCAAAATAAGTCGCCAAATAATACTTACATATTAAAATTCTGTTCTATATAACTGTTCATCAAGTACTTTTCATGAATGTGGACGGTCAGTTACATTTTGTTTTCATGCATAGCACCGGGTAATTCAAAAAGGATTTCACAACTTTAAAACAACAAAATATAAAAAATTTATTGAGATAACTTACAGATTCTCGTTGAGGTCTCAATTCATAGCAAAGCACATCAAGTTTTGACTTGCTTAGTTCATTAGTACCTAATTCGGCAACCAGCGCCTTCACCTGTGTTGTTAAAAACAGATACATTTACTGGTGCGGGACGTGCTCGCTGTGTTTTTGTTTCACGTGGGTGGATAAAGTGACAAATGTTGCGGCAAATCGATGAAGAAAGAAGCATTTGGAAAAATATAGTTAAAAGAAAACACATATTAAGGCACCCTGGAATAGTCGCTTTAATATTGGAAGGACAGGTAGAAGGAAAAAATTATGTTGGCAGGCCACGTTTGGAATACGTAAAACAAATGGTTAGGAATGTAGGATGTAGAGGGTATACTGAAATGAAACGACTAGCACTAGATAGGGAATCTTGGAGAGCTGCATCAAACAAGTCAAATGACTGAAGACAAAAAAAAAAAAAATTAAAGTTGTGAAGTTCTTTTGGAAGTAGTTTTTGAATTGCTTTACTGTTTTTTAATATCATTACTAGAATTTTTACTTCTATGTTAATGTCGATATCTGTTTATTTTTATATACATTTTCGTTCGTAAAGAATTGAACAAAAATATACAGACAATTGAGTTGAAGTAATAATATGACTAATAGATAAATATTAAAGTAAAAGATAATTAAACGATCACAGATCACTCTTGAAAAACTACTATATACCATATACCAATTTAAATCACATAACTCAAAATCAATGCAGTTTACATACTACTTTACCGACTATTAATATAATTTTTAATTCTGCATCATCATATATTTATTCCGGCAGTGGTCTTAGGATACATTAAAACAGCTAATAAGTTGTAATGAACATAATAAAAGGCTAATAATTCTTTTCACTTCTTCATTTTTTTACAAATA
Organism: Lycorma delicatula; assembly: GCF_047948215.1. Taxonomy (NCBI): domain Eukaryota; kingdom Metazoa; phylum Arthropoda; class Insecta; order Hemiptera; family Fulgoridae; genus Lycorma; species Lycorma delicatula. The sequence goes on from NC_134460.1 coordinate 132,583,644, forward strand.
ATAATTATAAATTTACAATGATCTGTGTGTCGTTGGCGTGGTTTATAAACCGGTGACCGTTACAAAAATATCATTTTAAGAATAATAATTACACTAAATTACCTTTAACCTTGAAATTATAAGACAGATACAAGGATGTAATTACATTAAAATTAAATTTAACAGTTTAAAAATAATCTTATTAGGTTTATTATTATTTCGTTAAGTGTAAAAAATTAAATAGAAAAACACCGTGTAATGTTTCTAAAATTATTTTTATAATTTTTTTTTTTTTTTATATGTAAATAAAAATAAAAAATACGAACTTAGAATTCATCCTTGTAATATTAATTTTAAATTGATATTTATTACTTCAGACATTGTTATGACTAGTATAATTTTAAATTCGTTGTCATGTGTTACGTAATTTTATACATACCTGTACACAATAACTACAGTAATAAACCACACCATTTAAATATCTTAGAAAAAGTTAAAATCGAATCAGTTTTTACACAGATTTGAACATTAGACAATGAATACAAGTGTACTTTGGTGGTGGGGATTCAATTAATCACACTTCTCAGAAATGGTAGGCCTGAGTCTGTACAAGATTATACCTCATTGTATATCATACATATCATCCTGATCAAAATGGGCCGTGGAGGGGAGGTTTCTTATTGTTCACTAGTTGAACAGTTTGCAACGTACACATTAGAAATATTTTTTAAAAAATCTGTATCAATTATTGATTCCTAACACGTTGATTTTATAGATCAGTTGTTTATTCTTGTAACCAATAGTTTATGACTTCTTTACAAAGAAAAAGAAGTCAGGGATTTAACTACAAAAGAAATAGTTAATATTTTTTGTAGAATACAGCGTTTTACAGAGGAAAGAAAATATTGATAATAAAAAACTCATAATAATAAAAATGTGTGTGTAAAATGTGATGTTAATCAATCATGGAAAACTAAACATTTTAGTAAAATTGAAAAGAAGATATTCTAAGGCAAAGTGAAGAATATAAGAAATTGTTGCAAAATACTGCAAAAAAATTAATTACGTTTTAAAATTTTAAGATGTTTTGTGATAATTGGTATGATTAACATGTCCTGCATTGCCCTAAAGGTAATGCAGGACATGCATTACCTGCGACATCTCGGGATGTTTTGACCCAGATTTTAGTAAGTTTAACTAATTTTTAATTGGAAACAAGGGCCTAACCTTTCAACCGCTAACCATTTCGATCGCGATTATTAGCTACGTCATCTACTGGTAGAGTCACGATCGAGAAGCATTATTTAGAATCTCAGATTATGACACATAGCTGCTTAATATATATAAATATACTAATGTTTCATATACCATTAGAAAGCTAGAGTTTCATTTTATAAAATGTTACCATTAATTATAATTTTTAAAAGAAGATTATGGTAAAAGTTATAGCTACGAAATTATAATTATCACGCGAAATCGTAATGGCATTGCATACAGCAGATCTCTCTGGCTTGATTTATTTACTGTGAGTTTCTATGTTTTCTATAAAAATGAGTGGATTGTCTAATTCTAGTGCTATTCGCGATTATTTGAGTGAAATATATATAAGTATTGATGATTATGCAGACCTAAATGTGACTTTTTTGGTTACATGGGAGACGTGAATTCTGATTGTGAAGAACTTTATAAACCAGATTCTGGCGAAGGTGGTTTGTGCAATAGAAGAAGTAGATATTCGTGCAACTACGCCTGTAAATAATCCTGTATGGGTGAGGATGTATCCCCCAGAGGCTGATGCTGATATTGAAAGCAAATTTCAGGTTAGACATCTTGGGATAAGAAACTGTTCCCCTCGCAATAGTATCCCTAATACTTACTTTTTATTTATTTTTCACCAGAGAAATATGGAATTTCTTGGTTACAGAAACCTATACACATGCCTACCTACGCAAATCCTAAACATTTTCTAGTGGAAAAATTTTCTAGATTACAAATATCGGCTGATGTATGCATCAGTCAAATAAATCTACGTAATAAACATGGTATCATCGGGAAAAAGTGTAGAACATTACTGGGACACAAAACGATCTCAGAGAATGCTTTGCTTTCCTGAGAAAATAGTTCTCAACTGATTTCAGACAATAAGTACTACGTTGCACGTTAGCTCTATGCCAAATATTCTAAGGGGACAACCTACGCGTGATCCTTGATATAAGGTAAGAACTTATCTTATGTTGCTTTCAAAAAATATTTTATACCTAAACAAAATATTTGTATTGATGAATCAATAATAGGATGAAAATCGGTCTGTCTTTATACAGTATATGCCGAATAAAAGGCATGCTCAATTTTGAGTGGTAAAATTTGAACAAAAAAAATTTGTTCTACATGCACAACATAACTGTAAGAACTGTAAGATGTTGTGCATGTAGAACAATTTAGTGTAAAAAGCTTTATAGAAGCTGCGGATGATTCTTTTCCTGAATATGTAATAATTGATTTAATGACTATGAGTCGGTAGTTAGATAACCACTACCATTTGTTTTTCGGGCAACTTCTACACAAAGTTACCGCTTGTTAAGAAGCTGTTTGAAAAATATACTTATTTAAGTATAAACTGGACAAAAAACTGAACAAAAAATTTACCCAAATTTATCTTGCAGATCAAGTTAACAGCTTCACAGAACGTCTATATTAGAAAAAAAATTAAAAACCCTTCTCTGGGGTTACATGCAAAAATCAACCCGGAAACTATTGTATTTACTATCTACGGGCTACAGGCTGTCATGCTTCAATTTCCCACCGGGTTGGTCTAGTGGTGAACGCGTCTTCCCAAATCAGCTGATTTGGAAGTCGAGAGTTCCAGCGTTCAAGTCCTATTTAAGTCAGTTATTTTTGTACGGATTTGAATACTAGATCGTGGATACCGGTGTTCTTTGGTGATTGGGTTTCAATTAACCAAACATCTCAGCAATGGTCGAACTGTACAAGACTATACTTCATTTACACTCATTTATTCATCCTCTGAAGTAATATCTGAACGGTAATTACCAGAGGCTAAACAGGAAAAAGAAAAGTCTGTCATGCTGACGATGTGATCCAAATCAGAAATGCAATACAGGAGAAATAGCCTCTATTAATTAATAAGTACAACTTGAATATTGAAGGGGTGGATTCGAATGATAAATCTATTTATCATGTACTAGACCGATCAGGAGATATTGGAAAAGAATTTTCTGTAATGTGTTGAACATGGCATTGATGAATGCCTATATTTTGTATGCAAACAATACAGACAAACCTCTGGAACGACGAGAATTTGTTATCAGCATTGTGGAACACCTAGTATATGAAGAAAAATTACCAGATCCAGTAATACATGTCAATCCAGGTCCAACCGGTACAGATAAACATGAACTGGTACATCTCACTGGTAAAAAAATTCGGCTGTGCATTGTTTGTTCAAGCAAATAAAATTCAAGAAGCCATTTTTGGTGTCCAGGTTGCAATTCTGGGGCACACCCTGTCTACTATAACAAATTGCAGCACTTCTGGGAAGCTTGGTAAGTAAAGGCAACATTCTAACTTGGAACCAGACTCAAATAATAAATTTTTATGTTTTTGGAATCTATATAAAATTTTTGGCTTTTGTGTTTAATGGAATAAAATAAATCTAAAATTTGTTGTACTCTCTATAGAGAATGAAAGCGAACAAAAAAATTTAATTTTAGTTTTTTTTTAATAAGTGACGCTATCAGAATGAAAGGTATTTTTTTATTTTTTTTATATTAGCATGTTATTCAGAATTTTACAAATAAAATGCTGTTTTATAGTGGCAGTCAAGCTTTCATATTTATTTTATACCAAGTTTTTTAATGCAGGGCTTCATTATGCTTAAAAATCGCTTAGCATTTTAAGAAAAACAGACAACCGTTTCAGGATTAACCTGTTTAAAATTGAGGTAGTCAAAAAAAGGAAACAATGAGAATTGATTTATACAATGTAGTTTCATGAAATTGGGCTAATAACTCATACAGAATGTTATTATGAAATATATAGAGGAGTAATATGCAAAATCACCGGAGTCTAGTCAAACGGAAATGACGTGAAGGAAATCTAAAACGATTTTTGGAATGTAGAGCATTTAATCGCTTACTGAGAAAGAATGTGATGTGGTAGATGAATAAAAAAAGTAAACGTAGTGGGAAGAGTGAAGAGTGACCTTGAATAAAACAAAAGGATGATGGCATGTCAGTAAGATGTTTAAGAAGGAACCGAAGGAGCGTGTTGCTGGTTGAATCGGATTTCTAACGGCATTAAAGGAATGAAATGAAAAGAAAAAAATAACTATGGTAGATTTCAATTTACTTCTGATAAGTTTATCTAGATTTGAAATTCCTAACGTTCTACTTATGTACTTTTGCGTTTACTCAAGACGATTGGTTTTTTTTTAATAAATCTTTTCTCGTTATAACAACTTCTGTTCGTGCAGTTTCTTTTATATTTTACCGTTTACTTGTACATTGTTTTATGATAGCTGATAGAATTCTTTAAATACTGACGGCTAAGTATAAAGATTGGTTTGTAGGAAGTCCCGTCTCAGAGATGCAATTATTTTAAATGTTTGGGACCGGAAAGATTCCGACTTTTTAAACATACGAGTATATACTATACGTATTTATATACTCGTTCTTGATATGTTAACCCCGACACATATTCACTCTTCATATAAAAACAATAAATTATTAACATTAAAATAAAAATATTATGTTGTACAATTAACAAATTATTCCCGTGCATTATTAGCGCATTAACGTATAATACTTACGTGTTTACCTGTAAACTAAACTCTTACCCTTTTATCACACAAATATAAAATATAGGTGAACGTACTTTCGTATACTTTACGTACGTTGATTTTACGATTTAAATTTCTGCGAAAGCAGATCGATCAGAAATTCCTGAAAAAAAAATTATAAAACGTATTCAACGAAGACACACGCGCGCGCGCTTCATTTATCATATACATGGTGTGTGTGTGTGTGTGTGTGTGTGTGTGTGTTGTGTGAGAGAGAGAGAGTGAGCGAGAGAGTGAGTGCGCGCGTATACACACAGATATGTTTATGTGTATATCATAATTGTTATCATCTGAGACTAGAAATCTATGAGATTGTTATTTAACTTCTATTTTTTATAGTTTGCCACCTTAGATATTAAAGAATATCTCACCTTAAGTAAATCTGAACCTTACAACGGAGATATTTTCGAATGACCTCTACCCGAAAGTTGTCTCAAAAAATTATTTCTGCCGTTTGCTTCCACTTTATGAAATCATTAACTCAACTTTTTGGAAGAATTTCAAAAGCAACAACAATTGCCAAAACTTTTTAAAAAAATTATATATTTTTAAATGATAATCTCTCTAAAGAAGTATTAATAATAACGAAATCTTGCCCTGATATACGAAAATTAAAAGTTAGGATAAGATAGAAAATATTTACAAAATAGGTATAAAATTATTTCATCCGATCCTTTTATAGAATTTTCGTTTTTTTAAATGTTATTTAAATAACATTTAATATATTTAATATTTTATTTATATTGTTAATGTATTTAATTTCTTAACAGTAGTGCCATCCCAAAAATGAAAAAGTTTTACCCACCGAATTTTTCTGTAGCTTTATTTGCTATATTAAAAAATCTGTTGTGGACACCATAGACTTCCTTGTACACCTGTTCAATTAAATATACATGTTTTTTTTTTTAAATGAAAAGAACATAAAATTTTTATTTTATTAATAACTTCTGATATTTTTTTCTTTATTTATTGAATTATTATTTATTGTAAAACTTTTTTACAATCAGAGGTTAATAATTATTAATAAATCAATATATTTAAATTAAAAAAAAAGGAGATGAAGTCGGATTTGAACCGATGTGCCTTCTCCATGTAAGATCCAAATATTTTATTCATTAAGCTTTTATTTGGCTATAACTCTGGAATCAATGAAAATAAGTACCACTTATGACATATCGTTGAAAAACTCTCAATGAGGGCTTATTACTGCAGTTAAGAAAAAGTCCAAAATCCAAGTTTATTTTTTTGATTTTGGGCTTTTTTGGACACTTTTGCTCCAGTCCATTGCATTCAAAAGGGGAGGTGCACAAATAGATGTTAGCCCTAATTCCAAATTTTTCAACATCCTACGGCTAATCGTTTTTGAGTTATACGAGATACATAGGTACGTACAGACGTCACGCCGAAACCAGTCAAACTGAATTTAGGGATGGTCAAAATTTATATTTTCATTAAAATCTGAAAACCGAAATTTTTGGCGATCTTAATCCTTCATTTACTTTGTATAAGGAAGTAAAAAAACTTTACAAGTTGTGATTAATTTGGTAAAATCACTATTTTAATAAATAATCGTCCATAATCATTTTATTATGAAACGTATATTAAATTTACTATTTTGTGTTATGTTAAAAGAATCTGTTGCCCTATATTAATAAAATTAATTTATTATTTATGGATTAATTAAAAATTATACCAGTTAACATTCTTTGGAACGCGAGAATTTGTAGTTTTTTACGTTGTTTTTCATTTTTTTTTTAAATTTTCACGTAGAAATACCATAAATATCGAAACATTTGTCATTATGGTATAGCAAACCAATGTTTTAAGTTATGATGGCAAAGATAAAATGAAAAATTTCTATTTCTGATTAATAACAATTACCCGTGTGGAGTTCCTGATCTCTCATCGGGTGCCTCCCCAGCTGGCGGATTGGTGAATATTGATGGGTACCGGGGAAATAAAATTCCCGGAGCGGACCAAAATCAGAGCTGCTTCTTTGTAGTTAGAGTTTTATAGCCAAAGGATAGGGGAAGAAAACCCCTATTAGAAATAACCCGGAAACCCTAGGATATGGGTTTTGCGTCGGGTTAAAACCCGACTAAGTAAAAAGCTACTCGTTAAGAAATTTATAAACAACCCTCGGGGAATGAAATACCTTATTCGGAAACGAAGCAAAATGGAAGTATGGATATGAATTATGATCGGTGTCAATGAATCAGAAATAAAACAGGATGTAGTGGTACAGGATATGGAACCTTTCTTTCTTTTTCCTGTTTAGCCTCCGGTAATTACCGTTTAGATAATTCTTCAGAGGATGAATGAGGATGATATGTATGAGTGTAAATGAAGTGTTTGTTAGTCTTGTACATTCTCAGTTCGACCATTCCTGAGATGTGTGGTTAATTGAAACCCAACCACCAAAGAACACCGGTATCCACGATCTAGTATTCAAATCCGTGTAAAAATAATTGGCTTTACTAGGACTTGAACGCTGTAACTCTCGACTTCCAAATCAGCTGATTTGGGAAGACGCGTTAACCACTAGACCAACCTGGTGGGTTAGGATATGGAACCTAAGGACGATGATTGTAACGGGGAAAATGCAGGAAATAGCAAATTAAATGACAAAGCAGAAAATTGGTAAGAATAGAAGGAAAGGCGGCCCAAGAATAAGATTTTATTGAATGGATGGATGTGAGAAGTTACATGGAGATGACGATTAGTTAGGAAACATTGGCGAGGATGGATTTTCATATTGGGCAAGAAGAGAAATAATAACAACCAGTAACTTTAACATTTAATCGATTTATTTATAATTAAAGATTACATAAGACACTTTTATATAGATGTTTAAAAGATTCCTGTTGTTGTTCTCAACAATATATACTGTGTATTTCTTAGATGAAACAACTAAATTCACATCATAAGCTGAATGCAAAACAGTAATTAAAAGGTAAATAATTACTGTTCTTTCCAACTTTTGATATTTGATAAATTTATATTATTTACATTTTGGAACTGTTCGTTTTTTTAAAAAATATGCCAGTCGGACAGATATATTTATAGCTCTAACTTTAACACACTGATACCTTTTCCTTATTCTTAGTTTGTTCCTGTAACCCCTCCTACCATTTATTGATGTGTACTAGGCGCTATGGCTATACAGATAAGGTCTAAGAGCAGGTAACTGAAACACCTTGGCGCCAACCCTCTTTTGAATTATGCCGCTAACTAGTAATTTGTAAAGAGATCGTTTTTGAAGTAGTTTTGCGACTCATATTTCTTTTTCAATTCTTTTCTTCAGAATTATTTTTATCCTTTTGTTAAACTGGATAAAATAAATAAATGGTTGAATAAAAATAACAATTTTTTTTTAAATACCGGTCTGGTTTTTTTTTACCTTCCCTTAAGTCTGGACCTTACGATTCCTTATCATACAGGCTTGAGGGTCCCAGTTGCCTCAAGCCTCCAGAAGGCTATGCCAGACTCAGCTATGCCGTTCCTGACAGCACCAACCAGCAGAGGCCGGGTCTCGGTCTTTTGTACTTCGTCTACCTCAAATCCAGGATCCCCGGAGCGGGACTGGGTCTTTTGTATTCGCCTAATCTCAAATATAGGGCTTCCCACAGCGGTTTCCAGGCCGGAACTAATAATTTGGTGGTTGGGGTTCCATTAAACACACGTCTCAGGAATGGTCGGCCTGAATCCGTTTAAGACTACATCTTATTTACATGCCATACATATCTTCCTCATCTCATTGAGTCGTCGTTGCTTATTGTTCACTAGTTGTACGGATTGCAACATACACATTAAGAAAATAAATATTAAATTTAAATATTCTATTAAAATTAAAATAATTAAATCCTGTTATTATGGTTTTTTTCATAGTGTCTGTGATAAAAAAAGCATACAATAAAACTAATAAAATAAAAATTAGAAGTTGTCACACAAATAGGATTTTAATCTCATGACTGTAAGGTAACCGTTTCTTCTGAGAATAATTAAACATTTATATAAGTATAGTACTGAGTTTAAATTACCACATGATTGATTGTATTTATAATGTAAGGAAGTAAGTTATTTTAATTTCAGATATTATCTATATTATTTTAAAAGTATTAGTGGACAAGAAATCTATATAAATTTAATCTTTATAGATTCCATCTCCTTTAAATTAAATGAGTATAATAAAAATGATTTTAAAACCGTTATCATTTTATGATAATGTTATCCTTTAACATTGGTAGTAATGTAATGATTTTCTGATTTATAATTGTGTAATAATTTGAATCATGTTTTATGGCAAACAAGTTCAATTCAAATAAAAGATCTATCTTAAAGCTTTTAAGAAAATTTTCGCCAAGATTTTACATAGTTTCATTTTTAAATGTGTCATTCCCTACAATAAATAGAAGGAAAAATTAAATACTAGAACGCAGTTTTTTTTTTTTTAATTGTGAAAATATCAGGTCTGGGTTAAATTTTTATTTCAAACAAATTACTTTCTTTAAATTTGAAATTTGAATATAAAAACTTCACTTGAAATTCGTTTCGTTGATCAAAGGTAGTGATCAATAAATACACAGTTTAAAAATAACAATTAAGAAAAATTCTTGCGCAAGAAATGTACAAAACATAAATTAAATGAGAAAACTAAAAGTGGTATAATTTTTTTTTTTTCATTTAGTATTAAAATATATTTTCTTATTGTAAGAAAAATAAATTATTATAACAGTAATTTGATGAAATAATTAAAAATAAAGAGTAGACCCTACACATAAGCATCAAGTATAACTTGATCTCCGTGGCGGAGTGGTAGCGTCTCGGCCTTTCAACTGGAGTTCCTGGATTCGAATCCCGGCCAGGCATGGCATTTTTCACACACTACAAAATTCCATTACCATATCCTACGCACAAGCTTCAAGCTTATGTGGTGATATCATCAAGAAAAAATAAAAACCCACTCACCAGTGTTTTACTGTGTATGAAAAATACACGAATACAAAAGCAACATAACCTCAAATTGAATGATTGATTTTCGAGCTACAAAATTTTATACAATCTCATACCTCAATACCTAATGAATATTCATTTTCACCCCCACCAATCTCACAATGTGAACAAAAAAAAACCCAAATTGAGATTATGTTGTCTTGTCGACGTTCAGTTGATCAAAACTAAAGAACGATTCAACCAATCGTCATAAAACTTTCACATGCACGACATTAGATACACTACTACAGCATATGTAAATTTCAGTGATATTGACCAAATAGTTTTGGAGATTTTTGAGCCACACACTGCTCATTCGCAGCCATGATTTTTTCGTATCTTCATACTTCAAAACGTAAAGAAAATCCAATTTCACCCCCTATCCCACCGTGCTACCGAAAGTAATACCGTACTTCTCTTCAAAAAAAATCTGTAAAAAAACACGCGCGCGCACAGAGAATAACTAATGAACACGGAGAGTATCAGAAATTCTCGAAAGGATGTTGCTCGTTAACTTTATATTTTACATGCCATGCCGGTCAGGCATGGCATTTTCACATGCTAAAAAAATTGTCATTCATCTGATTTCATCCTCTGAAATAATACTTAATGGTGGTCCCAGAGAAAAAAAAATACGAAATGTTGATTTGCTTAAACAACTAAATTAGAAGGGTTTGTCATAATCATTGATACCTTGAATTTACAGAATCCGGGGACGAATTTAGAAAATAAATGAGTGATAATTAAAACAAAAAAAAAAAAAATTGAAATCTAATGTTTTCATTTTCCTCTTCAGATTTCTTATCGCTTTACAAATTTCAATGTGTTTTTTTTTTTTAATTTCCATCTTAGTTTTACAATTAATTTCTTGTTTGTTTTTATATTTCTGGAATTATTTTCTACAAACATAATTATGAGAATTTCAAAACTAGATATTTTTAAACATTTATATAATTTATGTATATTTTAAATAAGATGTAATTAATGTTAACAGATTTAAAAGGATCAAAGAAAATACTACGTATTAATCTATTATTTAAAGCTTCATTATAAGAGTAAAATTTGACGAAATGTCGTATTTTATTTCGCAATTCCTTTATTTTTAACATATACAATATCATTTTATTGTTAAAATTGCTTTTACTATTGAAAGAAAGTAGAGAATAATTGAAAATAGTGGCGTTTTTCACCAATTTGTTTTAAACTTATCTCGAATTACTTACTTTAATTATTTATCTCAAATTTAACTTTACCGGTGTAAAACGCACAAAAGAATTTTATTCTAATGAAAATATGAGAAATTACATTGTAATTAAACTATTTTCTCGTGGGTGTAAGTTTGAGTGATAAGAATAACAAAAAAAAACAAAAACATTTTTCTTTATTTTATTAGTTTAAGAAACTTAAAGCTATGGAAGGAAATTTAGCACATTCAGACTACAGTTGGGAATTAAAAAAATTAGACCATCCTTGATTTCTTACTGTCATTATGTAACAAAATGTTAATCAAATTCATTTCATAGTAGCTTCTATTGTATGTAGTATATTAAAGAACCAAGATTAACCATGTCTATTATTATTAAATGATAATTTACATCCTGTTGATAAAAATTATTTTTGCTAACAAAATTATTGATTCTAATATTATTTACCTACTCGAAAAGAAGTTTAAAACAGGATGTTCTTTGTATTTTACGGGATTGGAAGCGATAAACCAATCAATATTTTATGAAACCGATATCATTCTATTTAACAGAGTATTTTCAACAATCAGTTACAGTAAAATAAAAATTAAATTTATTGATTATGAGTAAAGATTTAATGTCCGATGTGATTGTAATTTATCATATAAAACGTAATAAGTCTGTGGTCTGCGGATTTATACATACATAAGTAATATAACATTTAATAATACCAATAACAGAACGTAATTATCAAGATTATGCGTAAAACGTTATCAATCATTATTGGCGCCAAACAGAAATAAAACACTTGATATTTAGCATTGTACACATAAGCACTTAAGTATGTCTTATTAAAATAATCTAGAATGTTAGTAAAATAAGACATAATAATAAAAAAACATAAACGCATTATTAATAAGAAAAAAATGTCTATTATCATTATTTTACTGCTTACTTTTTGTATTAACCAGCTGATCTGTAACAGTGCAGACGTGTTTTTATTCTGGCTCTTAATAAGTTTTCTCTTTTGTATGCTTTAGTTTTCGTGTTCTTGTTCATGTTTTGAACACGGTTCACTGGTAGACATTTTACCAAGTTTCGTGGTTACACAATATATTGCACCAACCACCCATCAGGGAACGCACACGGCGATACTGCTGTTATTATTAAAAGTACGTTTTCTCACTATGTATCACTTGAACACCAAAAGGACTTTTTACAGGCCACTACTATGATTGTCCACGTTCAAAATTTTCTGTCTCTTCCGTTTATTCCCCACCAAGACATGCTGTGCAGGTGGATCAGTTTACAACATTCTTTAGATCTTTAGGTCCAAGATTCAACTGTGGTGGAAATTGGAATTCTAAACACCTACACTGGGGATCGCGGCTGATATCGCCAAAAGGCAGGCAACTTTTCGGATCAATGACTGACGATAATTTGGAATGTTTGTCATAAGGAAGACCAACCTACTAACCTACAGGTCTAAATAAAATTCCCGATCTCCTGGATTTTTTTTCATTTTCAAAGACATTTCTAGGAACTACATGTTGAACCACATTTTGACTTATCGTTAGATCTTACGCCGGTTGTACTTACAGTATCTATTGACAGTTAGCTAACAACTGCTAGATCTCCCACTTTGTTTAATAAATTGGCCAACATACGACGTTTCCAAGACTTTTTGGAGGAAAGTACGAGATTGGACGTGCCTTTAAAATCACCGACCGATGTGAACAATGCAGTACACGACTAGACCAAATTGGATTCAATCAGCGTCGTGGGGCTCCACGCCCAGTTTGGGTTTTGTTCCCCCGGTTCATAATACCTATCCCATCTTCATCAGAGAAAAGATAGAAGAGCGCCGGAGATTACGATGCGTATGGCACAGAACTCGTTACCCTGCTGATAAGGGAAGATTTAAGAGGGCTTCTCAAGAACTAAAAAGATTAATTCAAACCTTTAAGAACACTTCGTTTCAATCTTACATTGAGAATATTTCTGTTAGGCAGGCTGCTGAATACACTTTATAGAAAGCGATGAAGTCATTCAAGAAGCCTCTGCAGTCTATTCCTCCTCTCCGTAAAATTAACGGAACATGGGCGAGACGTTTCCAAGAGAAGGAGAACTTATTTACGAACTTTTCAGATGTATTCCAGCCCAATAAAATCGAGACGGATCCGGATGAAATCAGAGAAATCTCCAAATATTTGACTTCTCCTTTCCAAATATCCTTACCAATTGAACGTTTTACAATCCACGAAGTCTCTTCAGTTATTGACAATGAAATGCATCCAACAAAGGCGCTGGGATATGATTTGATCACCGGTCGGGTTCTTCAGGCATTATCTCGACATGCGATACGTTTAGTTACTCTAATTTTTAATGCTATTATTCGAATTGGTCATTTTCCTGATCTGTGGAAAATTTCACAAATAATTGTGATAGCAAAACCGGTAAAGACCCGACAAATGTAACATATTATAGGCCTATCAGCCTGCTTCCTGTTTTCTCTAAAGTGTTCGCAAAGCTCATTTTGAAAAGACTGAAGCAGTTCGTGAACGATCAAATTCCGATTCACCAACTTGGGTTTAGGGAGAATCATGCTACTGTGGAGCAAGCAAACAGGATTATTAACGTCATAAATCAGGCGCTAGACAAGAAAAAAATACTGTTCAGCGGTTTTCCTCAATGTCAGTCAAGCTTTTGACAAGTTCGGCATGTAAGGTTGCTCTATAAACTGAAAAAGATTTTACCGCATGTTTTCTATATAGTGCTAAAATCTTACCTAGAATACAGATATTTTCAAGTTAAATATGAGGAAGTTTTAACGGATTTGTTCCTTATACAACTTGGGGTATTTCAAGGAAGCGTTCTCGGACCCATCTTGTATGTTCTGTTTACGGCCGACTTGCCAATTACGGCAGATACCACAGTTGCAACGTTTGCTGACGATACTGCAATTCTTGCTGTCCACAAACATCCAACAACTGCATCTCAATATATACAAGATTATATCACTCTCCTTGAATCCTGGCTTACAAGTTGGAAAATAAAAATAAACGAAACAAAGTCGAAGCACGTCACGTTCACCTTTTGAAAGGAACACTGTCCACCTGTTTCTATCTTCAATATTCCAATTCCAAATTCTCAAGACTGTAAACATTTAGGTTTTCATCTCGACTGACGACTTACCTGGGCAAAAAATATCAAATATAAGCGGATACAGTTGGACCTCAAGTTTAAAAACATGTATTGGCTAGTAGAACATAGATCTCGGCTTTCGGTAGAAAATAGATTATTGATTTATAAATTCATTATGAAGCCTATTTCGACTTACGGGCTTGAATTTTGGGGTACAGCAAGCAATTCCAACATTGACATACTTGTTCGCTACTAGAAAAAACCACTGCAAAAAATGCTAAATATACTCAGGTACATAAGCAATAACCTAATATAAAATGATTTTAAATTTTTTAAACCGTTCGACAGGAAATCTCTCTGGCCGCCTACGATATCAAAATCGTTTGGATCGGCACCCAAATTATATGGCAGTCAATTTGTTGGATAACTCAATCGGTGATTTTTCAAGATTGATGACAAATAATATTCTTGATTTATTTATCGTTTCAATTAGGTGACTTTATAGTTCGGCCTTACGGGGTGCTCTTCTATTTCATTTCTTTTATTTCGTTGTTTTTATTAAGTCACAAATCACTGGGTCTGTGGCTACTTACTGTTGGTTCAAATAGATTTTATTTACTTATTGCTCAATTCTCTTACTGACAAAATTGTAAAGCTGCTATGATATTACAAAAAAAATTTTACTGACTTATCGAAGAAAAGGCGGTATTATTTTCGGTCGCATGATGGGATAGGGTGATGAAATCGAATTTTCATTAGGTTTTGTGGTATGAGTACGAAAATACTATTTAATTAAAGTGTAATTTCCTTTTTATATATATGAATATTAACTTATAGAATTAAATATAATAAAAAGACATATTTTACTTCAAAATATTACCTTTATTAATTTCTTGGGTTAACCAATCAACTATACAAACTTATAATATTTTTAAATAAAATATGTATTTTTATTATATATAGGAATACGTATAAAACTTGTGGCTCTAAAATCTCCAAAACTATTTGATTATTTCATTGAAATTTAGATAAACTGTAATAACGTATCCAAAGTTGTGCATGTGAAAATTGATGTAGATTGGTTGAGTCCTTCCTGAGTTACGTTCAATTTAAGCTCAACAACACACAACATAACATCAACTTGAGGTTGTTTTTTGGGTCATATAGTGAGATTGGAGGGTGAAAATAAATTTTTATCATGTTTTGAGGTATGAGAATGAATGAAATTTTGTGGCTCGAAAATTTCAAAAATAACATTTAGATATAAACTTTTGTGACTTGAAAATCTTCAAAATTACTCGATCGATTTTACTGAAATCTATATATGCTGTATTAGTATATTTGACGTACATGTGAAGAAAATTTGATGAAGATTGATAAAAGATCGTTTGAAAGATAAAAGATCGTTTGAAAGATTGATAAAAGATCGTTGATGAAAGATCGTTTTTCAGTTACGTTGAATTTAAGGTCAACAGCATAACCTCAATTTAAGTTTTTTTGTCGTTTTTGTGTGTTTCTGAGTGCCAGTGGTGAGCGAGTTTAAACTTAATTCTTATATGTGTAGGGTCTATTCATTTTTATTATTTCATCAAATTACGGTTATAATTTAATTTTGTTGTAAACAGAAAATATATTTTAATATTAAATAAATAATAATAATAATAAAAAAAAAAAAAAAAAAAAAACATTATTCCTCTTAGCTTTCTCATGTAATTTGTTTTTTACATTTCTTGTGCCAAAAATGTACAAAATAAAATAACGAAAAGTTGTTCTGCTCTTTGTGCAGAACTGTGCCAGAAGTTTTTTAAAATGAATTATTAATTTATTCACAGATACAGTTAAGTTAGGGGTAGCTTTATTTATCGTTGTTGATGTATTCAATTATCAATTGAATACATCAATTTGACATACTTGAACGCTACTAGAAAAAAAACACTGCGAAAAATGCTAAACATACCCTGGTACATAAGCAATAAACTAATATAAAATGATTTTAAATTGCGAACCGTTCGACAGGAAATCTCTCTGGCCAGCCTACGATATTTGGGTGCCGACGGATCGGCACCCAAATTAAATGGCAGTCAATTTGTTGGATAACTCAGTCGGTGATTTTTCAAAATTGATGAAAAACAATATTCTTGATTTGATTTATCGTTTCAATTAGGTGAAACGATAAATCAAATTAAAAAAAAAATCATTAAATCATTTATTCTTTTTCATAATGAGAAATTGTTCTATATAAATTATCATTTGATCCGTTTGTGCTAAATAAGATCTTACGTAATATTATTATTTTACTTTTCATTTCTATTCTTTAAATGAAAATGGATAAATTGATGGGAATTCAAGCATAAACATAAAAATTGTATTGCAGTTATTTTTGTCGAGTTGTTTGTTTCTCAATGGTTTTGACGCTTAATAACTTCTTTCACAACATCTGTACAACTTAAATAGTGCTCTGATTTCATTCTACAATATATTTTTCTGTTAACCTATGCATTTTCATTTTTTTATTTAAGTTTTTCTTTGAAATATTGAAAAGTGACTAAACAAAAGCACCTATTTTGACCGTATTTTAAACATAACCGAGTTTACTAATGAAGATGGATAAAAAAGCAATAAATAATTAATGTTTTCCTATTATCCTCACTATTTCATTTAGGAGTAGTTAACAACTAAATACGACAATAAAAAAAAACTGCCATTACATCACGTATAAAGTAATATTTGTAACAAAATCTGATTAAAGTTTACGAACACTGTCCAAAATAATACTCATGAACATTATGTGAAATCTGATGCGTAATAATTAATTTAACAATCACGGTTAAAATAAACGAGGTTCTTATTCAATCGCAAATAACTTATCTTTTAAACTGCGCAATTTCATTTCATTATTAAAATTTTTCTTAAGAAAACTGAATTATAACTAAACAATAACGCCATGTTTTTTTTATATTGTTTATCTTTACGCCTGTGTAAAATATATATAGGTGATTCACGATTAATGTAACAAATTTTCAGGACATATTCTAGTGGTGAAAATGAAAAAGAAACTTCATTTAAACGTAGGTTCAGAAATGCGACGTTAGCTAGTGTCGCCTGACGAAAGATTTCGCCCTGAAGTTAGGTAGTTTAATTTTGTACTGTTTATTATGGCTGAAAAATAAAAATGAAAATATTTATCTAGAGCTTACCTAAGTGTTAATTTATTTATTATTTAATTTCTACAATTTACTTTATACGAATTATAACATTTCTAATCTAGGAAACTTAAATCTGCAGATTGTTTTCAGTGATTAAACAGAAGAAATAAACTAAACATGTAAGTTTGTAAAAACAAACCTAAAATAAAGACTGATAACGTTGTCGAATCAATACATCACCAACCTCTTCAAGTAACAGCTAAATAATATATAAGGTTTATTTACAAAATAAATAAATAATAAATTCAGTTTACTATGTTTGCAGTGAGAGATGAGGCTTTATTTCTTTTTCTGTTTAGCCTCCGGAACCATAGTAACGTATTACTTCAGAGGATAAATGAGGATGATATGTATGAATGTAAATGAATTGTAGTCTTATACAGTCTCAGGTCGACCGTTCCTGAGAGTGTAGTTAATTGAAATCTGACCACCAAAGAGCACCAACGGGTTGGTCTAGTGGTGAATGCGCCTTCCCAAATCGGCTGATTTGGAAGTCGAGAGTTCCAGCGTTCAAGTCCTAGTAAAGACAGTTACTTTTATACGGATTTGAATACCAGATCGTGGATACCGGTGTTCTTTGGTGGTTGAGTTTCAACTAACCACACATCTCAGGAATGGTTGAACTGAGACTGTACACTCATTTCATATCATCCTCATTCATCTTCTGAATTAATACCCGAGGGATGATTCCCGGAGGATAAACAGGAAAAGAAAGAATAAAGACCACAAAAGAACACCTGTATTCGCGTTCTAGTTTTCAAATCCGCAAAAAATTAATTTTCTTTTCTAGGATTTTAATCTTAGAACTCTCGACTTTGAAATCAGGTGATTTGCGATGACGATTTAACCACTAGACCAGCCCGGTGGGGTAAGTGAGATAGGCTAAACCAGCGTTTCTCAACCTGGGGCTGCGACCACCACAAAGGTTACGGTGATGTGGTAGCGGAAGGGGTCGTGAAATTATCCTACTACATTTCATGTAAACAATAATGAAATCATTTTATGAAAACAAAAAACATTTTACTTAATGATAAGTACACATCTAAAGAAAACAAATTAATGACATTATTGCGTTCGTTTTCCATTTAAAGGTTTCTCCATACGTGGATCTGTTAGAAAAGCGCAAAAAATTTTTTTTCAAGTGATAAAAGACGATTCCTATTGTCACGTGTTCGCGGGTCGATGA
This sequence comes from Lycorma delicatula, assembly GCF_047948215.1. NCBI lineage: Eukaryota > Metazoa > Arthropoda > Insecta > Hemiptera > Fulgoridae > Lycorma > Lycorma delicatula. Next base: position 132,602,193 of record NC_134460.1, read on the forward strand.
TATTGAGAAATTGGCAGTTGAAAATGTTGTATAATTACAATTTATTACTTTAAGAACATAAATAGAATAAGAGAAAGCAATAATAACCATGACAATATGAATAATAAACGACAATAAAAACAGCTCACTCTAATAATCAGGATAATGACAATAGCAAACGCTAATAATAATAATTCTCTGGGTAGCTGTCGTTCGTCTTCGCTTAGACGATGGGCGACGGTGATGAAGCACGGAGACTCTGGATCCCTCTGGCCAACAGACACCTCCCAGGGACGTGCAATGCTTAATTGTGGGCCCTTTGGCTGTCTAATAAAATTTTGTTAATTTGCATTCATGTCGTTTAAATGCGAAAAAACATCAATTAAGTAAGCCAACAATAATATACTCATTATTCTGTAAAAACATTGAGAACAGCCTTTGTTTATCCTGGAAAAATATCAAGGAGTTACGTTAAAAAATGTTTGTAAAAAATTTGTTTAAAAATTAATAATTTTGTAACTCAATTTTTTGTTAAAATTCATCCTGAGTGAGTAAAAAAAACGATAAAAAATGTGTTTTTTTGTTATAGTAAATGCTGATCATAATTTTAAAATTTTTTCTTGCACTAAGTTATCTCCTCGCTTTGTGTTGCATTCTTTTTAACTTCTTTATTTTTATGGTTATCGTCATCTCCAATCTCTGAATTAAGATAATTTGGTTAACAATTAGAAAACAATATACTGCTGTTTTGTTATGCATTCTTTTTTATTAACAATAATGATAATAAAAAATAATCAGACTTTATTGTCACTGTTATTTGATGCTTCAAAACCAGTCAAGTATAAGATCTAGGGATAAACAAATATGATTTGAACCCACTTGCGTTCACATATACTTTTCTTTGATAAGTTCATTTAATGGCACTGTCTGGAAAATAACAATATGAAACTGGAAAAGAAATACCGATTACGTGCAGAACTAGTTATAGCATAACTAGAATTTCAATCAGAATTAAGATAAAATGTTTGAGAAAGTTTGTTCGAAAAGAATTTGGTCGTTTGGTAACCAAATGAAGTCACAAATTAAAATAATCGATTCATTTTATATCCTTAAAATAAAAATTATAAAGCGGATAAAACATTAAACATTATTGAGGAATTTGTATTCAAAATTCTGTTAGTATAACACAATACTTTTATAAAAATAAATAAAAATTCATATATGCAATATGTATCTAATAAATTGATGTATGTAATGCACAATATATTTATATCAGTTAGTAGTATGATTTTACATTCGTATAAAATTCATATCAAATGAGGAAATAATTTGTTTTCTTTTATATCTTTTGTATGTGTAAATTAGATGTGAGAATTACTATTTATAAAATAAATTTTCCATGGCTAATTCCGGATGTAAACTATTGACCTATTCCGATATTCATATGTACGTATAAATATTTATATTTATATATGTAGTATATAAACAGTAATGCAAGTAATAGTATAGAAATGCAAGTAATCATATGGCGCGGGCGGCCCGCGCTATACTTGCATATCCCGTCGCGGTCAAGGAATATTTAGCCGGTCGTGGCGAAGTGAACTTCTAGCCAGGGGGCTCTGCCCCCTGAACCCTCTTTTTCATTAAACTCACGCTTGATAGAATAATAATGATAAATAAAATTTAAAACTTGTTAAATTTATAAAAAAATAATCAGTGTATTGTAATTTCTTCAGCGTAATAGTTTGGTCAGTACGAAACTGTACAGTTCTTCAGCGCAACAGTTTCGGGTTCTTTGACCCGAAACTTTGAATGATCTGAAAAATGCGCGTTTCAAAAAGAGTCGCATTTTATTTTTAATAGTTACTATAAAAATATTAATTAGTTTTGGTTACCCGTCCTTCGTAGGGGAAAAAATGTATTTTTGCCGGTTCTTAGCGTTATACCCACCAATAGGAGGTGACCGAAAATGGTTTTTAGGCATATTTCTGCAGAGTATTTGGAAGCCCACATGTAGTGAACATCTCGAATTAGTCGGAAATGGGGAATATTTGCAATCATATTTCAAAATTTTTTTATGTTTTCTTCACTCTTTAAAGGTCGAATTCCGAATTTTCTAGAAATTGGTTTTTAGATATTCACATGACGATTACAGACCCCAAAAATCAAACTGATATCTTCATTTGTTACCGAGAAATTCATAAAAACAGCCGGGTTTCAATAAATATTCAAAAAGTTTTTTAAACTTTTTAGCTTAACTAGCCATGCATCAAAAATCTTAACTATATTCTATACAGAAGAATTGAGATGAGAGTGGAAGTGTTAGGAGAAAACCAATTTGGTTTCAGAAAAAGTATAGGGACAAGGGAAGCAGTTTTAGGCCTCAGATTAATATTAGAAGGAAGATTAAAGAAAAACAAACCGACATACTTGACATTTATAGATCTAGAAAAGGCATTCGATAACGTAGACTGGAATAAAATGTTCAGCATTTTAAAAAAAATTAGGGTTCAAATACAGAGATAAAAGAACGATTGCTAACATTTACAGGAACCGAACAGCAACAGTAATAATTGAAGAACATATGAAAGAAGCCGTATTAAGAAAGGGAGTCCGACAAGGATGTTCCCTATCCCCGTTACTTTTTAATCTTTACATAGAACTAGTATTTAATGATGTTAAAGAACAATTTAGATCCGGAGTAATAGTACATGGTGAAAAGATAAAGATGCTACGATTTGCTGATCATATAGTAATTCTAGCCGACAGTAAAAAGGATTTAGAAGAAACAATGAACGGCATGGATGAAGTCCTACGCAAGAACTACCGCATGAAAATAAACAAGAACAAAACGAAAGTAATGAAATGTAGTAGAAATAATGAAGATGGACCACTGAATGTGAAAAAAGGAGGAGAAAAGATTACGGAGGTAGAATAATTTTGTTATTTGGGAAGTAGAATTACTGAAGATGGACTAAGCAGGAGCGATATAAAATGTCGAATAGCACATGCGAAATGAGCCTTCAGTCAGAAATATAATTTGGTTACATCAAAAATTAATTTAAATGCCAGGAAAAGATATTTGAAAGTATATGTTTGGAACGTAGTTTACATGGAAGTGAAACTTGGACGATCGGAGTACCTGAGAAGAAATGATTAGAATTTTTTGAAATATGGTGCTATAAGAGAATGTTAAAAATCTGATGGGTGGATAAAGTGACAAATGTTGCGGCAAATCGATGAAGAAAGAAGCATTTGGAAAAATATAGTTAAAAGAAAACATATATTAAGGCACCCTGGAATATTCGCCTTAATATTAGAGGGTCAAGTAGAATGAAAAAGTTGTGCAGGCAGGCAACGTTTGGAGTATGTAAAACAAATTGTTAGGGATGTAGGATGTAGGGGGTATACCGAAATGAAACGACTAGCATTAGAGAGGGAATCTTGGAGAGCTGCATCAAACCACTCAAATGACTGAAGACAAAAAAAAACTTTTAAACTCGAAATTTCAAAAAATCTATAAATTAATTTTTAGATATAATAGCATGGAAATTGCACACACCAAAATAAAATTGGTATCTTCATTTGTTATCGAAAAAAAAAATAGTCAATTTTATTGTTAAAAAAAATATTAGTTATAACCGATTATAACGGGTTAAAAATGTATCTTTCCCGATTCTCAGCGTTACCCGACAAACATCACTGGGAAGTGCCTGTACTTCGTTTCACTTTTTTCTTAATGTTTTATTTACTTTTTTTATTCTTTAGTCAAATAATCGGTGACACGTGCAGTCAGTCAGCCGGCCTCCGTGGAGTGAGTGGTAGAGTCTCGGCCTTTCATCTGGTAGTCCCGGGTTCGAATCCCGGTGAGACATGGCATTTTCACACGCTACAATAATTGTCATTCATCTCATCCTCTGAAGCAATTCGTAACGGTGGTCTCGGAAGTGTAGTCGCGTCGTTCATACAGTAACAGTGGCTGTATTGGTTGAGCCGCCGTGCCGTACAACGTCGCAATCCCTTGAATATTAAAAAACCGAAAATTGTTTTTAAATATTTATATGAAGAGTATTTGCAAGCCCTGATCTAGTGAAATCTCGGTTACTAACGTCGGAAACGGGGAATTTGCAATAATTTTTCAATTTTTTTTTACTTTTCTTCAGCACTTTCAACGTCAAATTTTAAAAAATCTAGAAATTAGTTTTTATATATTTAAATGAAAATTGCACATACCAAAAATCAAGTTGATATCTTCATACCTTACCGACAAATTAAAAAAATAATACATTTTATTGTTATTCCATTTTAACCCTTTTAAGTCGGAATTTAAAAAAAAATCCTTTTATAGCGTCCTCATACACCGTAAGGAGAATATATATACAAATTTTCATCAATATATCTTTAGTAATTTTTGGCTGGGCATTGATGATCAGTCAGTCGTCAGTTAGGACAAGTAGGTACAGACGTATTTAATAATAATAAATTAAGCAAAAGGAATTTAAAAAGTTAAATTTTTTTTAACAATAAACATTCATATTATATTTAAAAACAAGTGCTTACCATTCGCCATTTCCTGTAATTTCATAATTGTTTTTGCCGCGTTGTGTTCGAGATGCACGTTATCGAAGCGCATAAGTTTAACAGATAAACGGTCAAGGTAGTATTTAAAAATTGTTATTTTAATTTTTTATAATCATGGTAAAACTCAAAATTATATTTTTCAGTTCTTTATTTATTTATTATAATTAGTACAGCTTTTTTTTTTGTTTTTTACAATTTCTTATGTTAGACTCAGTGGAAAACTATTTTATGATCATAATATTACAATGAGGTTAATATAAAATATTTGTAAAATTTACTTTTAATAAATAAAAAAAATGTTAAATAGTTATCTCGTAGAAATTCAGTTTTATTATTATTTTAACAACAAATATTATCTTATATATATATATAATATATATATATACTATATATATATATATATATATATAGTATATTATAAAAAGAATATATGTCACTTTTCATTTCATAGTTTACATTTACTTTAGGCAATGTTCTTATGTACTGGTGTGTTGATATGCAATACGTAAGTAGAGTTACTATATCTCTTTAGTAATACTGTATAATCATCAACGACGATAAGCTATGATGTTTACGCTGCAGGTTAATGTTGTTTCACTGCCTCCAGTCACGTGATGCTGTCGACGGCGACGAGATCTACTGGTGTATTAATGGGGCTGTATAACCTCCAACGTCGATGAATCTAGGCTCGTGTTTTACGATTAATTAGTGAAATCTTTTCGAACGTTTTCCAGTTTTATATATTATGCTATAATATACACACTTTTTGTATTCGTGAGTTTCAGTTATGTTAATTTAGTGAAGAATTAATGAAAAATACTGTTGTACATGTGCGGCAAAAAAATATATTAATAAGGTAAGAGATGCAATATGATACTTTTTATCGATAATTTATAAAAAATAATAATATTTTTTATAAAGCACAACTTATGTAGATCTGTAAGTAGGCTTATTTTTTTTTATAAATTCTATTAGGACCATGCGTTTTCAACTCCAAGGAATGGAAATTAATGAAATTCCTTTTACAGAATAGTTTCTATCATTTAGTTAGAATTTTTCAAATTAGTTTATTATAGATAACATATTCTAATTATATAACAAACAGTCGTTTCCTGCTTTTTATTTTTAAGTTTAGTTAATAACTAGACCGATTATTATTCATGATATTGATTAGATTAGCAGTTGTTGGTTATTATATTTTGAGCTGTGTGATAACAGAATATCTGTTTATTTCACATTGTATCCAAGTTAATAAAACGTTTCATAATATCAGTAAGAAATCAAGAGTGATTTTATTCTATTTCCCCATCATTCATTGATAACATATGTAATTTCCTTTTACAAAAATTTAAATAGAATACCGCTTTTTACTATTTATTAACCTAAATTGAATTTACACACGCGAAATTAGCAAATAAACATTCTAAAAATGTTAGTTTTTATAATCTGAATTATGAAATATGCTTATTAATTAAAAATAATCATTATTTTGACGGGACTGAAAGGAATATGAAAAAAATAAAGTTAAAAACCTTTGCTACATTAACAATTGCGAAAGCAAAGTTATAACATAGCCCGAATAACTATTGTTGAGAACTCCAGATAGAAAGTCAGAATACAGATCTTTAGTGAATTGCCTTTATGATAACGTTCTGTATTATGCTTACACTAACAAGAAATAATTTACAATGATTTTATTCTCAGATAAAAATTTTGCCATGTAAAAACATATTTTTCAATGTTTTACATATTTTCCCAGGAAACTGGTCAAAATAAAGTTACCAGTATTTTTTAATTTTCAAAAATAACCTTTCTGATTGAAAGGCGATAACCGGAAAAAGGTTTATCCTAAAAACAGTATAAATCGTGTTATTTAAACATGAAAAATATATTTTTTGTTAAGTTGATCCCTTCTTTCTTAAGAAAAAATTTCAGAAATAAAATGAAATTGCGATGTCAGTCATTTCATTGTTTATTCTGCCCTTAGTTAATGTTGATGTTATACATTTAATTTTTTTTATATTTTGATTCATGGAAAAGATTTATTAGGCCGGCCCAGTTTTAGCCTGATAAAATTCTGGCAGTTTAAGTCGATAGGTCCCGACGTTCTCAGTATGGACCTAGTAGGATCAGATTTCCAGACTTATAAACTCCAGATTAGGAAATAAGAAATCAATTTTGGGAAGGTGTGGGAGGACTACTTACTCTAGAAAGAATCGCAGTTCAAAAAACATCTAACACACGAAAAGCTTAAGACCTCCCTTCTGGTACTAGATGCCCATCTTGTTTACAATCCCCTGGAAGATCGGGACATTTTTAGACGGATGGGAATAACAAATTGCTGATCGTTTTTTCCACGATCACATAATAAAACCACGATTACCACAATAAAAATATCTTTCCTGTAGAAATTAAAAAACAAGCTTAAAATAGGCTTCTAAAAGAACTTCTTATCCATCCACAAAATTTTTATAATGGGGAAAGTAGTGAGATTTTTTCTGAAAACAAAAACAAAACAAAAATATGAATACTGCTTGGTTAAACCTCTAACAAATGATCTAATTTAGAAAAAAAAGTTAAACCAGTGGAAGATAAAAATTGGTTGTTATAAACCTCTACAAATTTTAATTTTATAACCCGACGCAAATTTTATAACGTGGATTGATTATTTATAACCTGATTATAACAGGAAAGTAATTTGTTTGACAATATTTTATATATGTACATTTCCTTCCGGCACTGTAATTAGAATGATTACATTCATTTTCATGTAATCTATATTAAATGATACGTTTCAACCGCACAAAGTATCACCGGTTATAGTATATTAAGTAAACAATTTGGCAAACAATAGGTAATACTTTTTCAAGTCCCAAAATCAGTAACCTCTTTTGTTTCATAAATTAATTCAACACAGAAGCCTACAAAGAAGCTTGTATGTGGAAATATATTACGTATGGGAATATTGTAGCGCATGAAAAATGTCATGCCTGACCGGGATTCAAACCCGTGACCACCGTATGAAAAGGTAAGACGCGATTATTCCATCACGGAGATCACTATTGTTTTATTTTTTAATCAAATTTGTGGTAAGGTTCTATATAAAATTGTAAAAAATAAAAAAATATTATTTTGTCGAAAATAATCTTGAAATATATAAAGAAAATTTATTATAGATAGTAGATCGTTTGATAAATTAATAAATGCTTTATGTAAAATGGAAAAATAATTTTAAATTCAAACACTAGGGAATTCTTACAACAAAATTATTAAAAACATTAAACGCTAAAAAAGTGGATAAAACCAAAATTTATTATAAATTACAATCAAATAAATAGTTGATAAAATTATTTTAAAAAGCTTTTGTCTTTTAATACAAGGTAAAAATTCTTCGACTCAAGTCTGTGAGTGACAGGGAGTATTTGCCATATAAAAAAAGACTTATTAAGAGAAATATTATTTAGTATTCCTGAAGGACCAATAGCCATTTCCGGTTTAACTGAATCCATCCGTAATAAATCATTTAGGTTTTTTCTTTCTTCTTTCACAAGAAATTATTATCTTATAAATTTTTTTAATCTCCAATAGATGCCTTAACATCATTTTTTTTTAAAGATCGACTACAGTGAGAATTTTTTCTGTAGTCGTGTTTTGTTTGTTAACATCTTATTATTTGATTATTATTTATAAATAAACTTTCCAATAAATAATGAACGCGCTGTGTTTTATCAATAAACATCGGTTGTCTATTGCTATTGCATATGTCATCGCATATGTTTTTACAGTATTCGTAGAATTGGATTACATCATTTCATCATACTACCGTTTTACTCTAGGCGGTATCTGTTTTGGGTTGAACTTTTTCTATATGATCGCTAATTTTGGCTTTAATGCCTTCGGAATATCATCAGAAAAAGATGTGGTTAAATTTTTATTAAACAAAATGTAAAAAAAGTCGCAAAAATTACCTTTTTTTTCTCCTATATCCCTAAATAACTGTTAATTTTAAAGAAAAGATCAAGGCAGAAAAAAGTTTTGTTATTAAATTTTACACACAATATCATCGGTTGCAAATCTAAAAATACATTATTATTGATACAATAATAGCAATAACTATCAAAAAATAAACAAAAAAAGAAGATTTTTTGGTAATTCTTTTCGAGTACTTATATTATACATAGGACATTCAGATTTTGCTCAAAGAACTTTTTGATACAAGAAAGCAACACGCCAAATTTCAACAAAATCGGTTTCACAGTTTTTGCACAATAATTTTGCAATCCAAAAAAGTATCTAAAAAAAGCGATTTTTCCAAATTGTGTAGAGCCTGAATAACGCCTCCAGATACTTTAAAGTTTAATCATATATAAAAGAACACTCAAACTTCCAAATGCATTTTGAAAATTTTAAATCGGTTAATTAGGAGAACCTTAAAAGAAAAATTAGAGATCATATAGAAAAAGATCAAATATCCCCATGTTAAAACAGATACCGTCTAGTTTATTAGGAATTGATCGGAGTTCTTTTCATATATTTGTAGAAGAGACCGTTTCTTTAGGAAAGAAACTAATCATAATACTCTATGATTAGTTTACTCAATATTCAAATCGGTTAAATCTGTGTCATCGTTTTTTCTAGTATATATTTAAATTTTTTTAAATATTTCTCATGTTTTGAATTGTTACGGATAGTAATAATATTTAGTATTCTGGTTTTTAATATGAATATAAATATTTGGTTTTGGAAAATATCATACCACTAAAAACATTTTAATCAAAATTAATGAAAGTATTTATTTATTCGTATTGACAATGACTGGATAACACTCGGTTCCAGGCATAACCAACGTATTTTTTATTTAAATTTTAAAGCACTAAAGAAATATAAATGTTCTTGTTGAATATAAAAACCACGTTTTAGGATCATTAACGTGTATTGAATGTATATAATTAACTTATTACAGTAAAGGAATCTAGTTTTTCGTAAAACAATCAGCATGATTTTTAACAATATAATAGAAAACATTATCATACTGCTTAATATTTGTTTGTTCATTACCAAATTTCTCCATCGGTTGTTAATCAAAGTCACACTGGTAAGGCTTAATAATCCTCTTGTTTTCTTTCTACTTTAGAAACAGAGGATCAGATTTTAGAAGATATGCAATAGCATAAATTCAACATATATCCGCAATGAATAATTCCATCACATTTTATATATATTTGATATATTAGGTACTCATTTTTTTAAAAACAAGCAGGCCTACCTCTGCCCTTCTCAATCCTACCTTTAATGAAATTTTACATTTCTTGTTTGTTTTTGTGTTCTTTTTTAGTTTCTACAGCTAGAGAAATGTTATTTCAAATTCACTCAAGCCGTTTTTTTTTTTTTTTTTTTTTAAATGATATGTGTATGTTAAAACACAATAAAAATGTGTGATTATGATTTTACATTTGTATTTAGGTTATTCGATAGACTAACGTAACGACCAAAACTGCCAAGTTTTGACAATCTTTATTAATAATTTCTACTTAATTTAACTGTACCAACGCATAGATATAAAAAATGACAGATATAAATGATTTTGCTATAAGAAACATAACTATAGTTTTTACACCTGCATTATAATTGTTACACACCAAGAGTCTATAAATATCTGGTTGAATACTGTATCTCTCAGCTAGTGAACCCACACCCTTCGTCGTCTATCACTCTCACATTATATTTCTCTCTCTTATGCATAATAGTTACGTGCGAAGCGACTGAAGTGTTAGTATGACACTCTAAGGTTAAAGAACCTCGGATAGGACTATACACATCTGGCTTGTTCTTTCTTATTATTTTTTTATATGAATGTGTGTGTGTGTGTGTGTGTGTGTGTGTGTGTGTGTGTGTGTTGGCACCTGCACTGTCATTTTCTTCTAGATGCTTTTAGTGGCTCTTAAAAAAAATAATTAAAATAATAAAATATCTGCTATTATCATTTAAAAACTAATCATCCTTTTTATAGTTTCATAAAATTGTTAATATTTATAACTATTAAAAATAATGTAATATTTAAACCGATTAACGAATTACTTAAGATATATTTAGGGCAATGCTTCTCTCATTTTTAAGCAACTATAAATAATTCATTGATCCATTTTCTTTTAAATTAAGTGAAATTTTACACGGTACCTTCTTTTTTTTAAAATTAACGCTACATAAAATTATTAAAAAAAAAAAAAAAAAACTTTTGGGTTAGATATTAATTATAACCTTCTTCAGAATCCCTTTTATGCCCTCTTTAAAAAGTTGTCTGACATATTCGTAAAATATCCTCTAGATCCTTATTAAACAATAAAAATTTAATCAAATCAATCTGACCGTAAAAATATTTCGTACTCATTTAAACTGAACTTGTAAAGCTATTTAACTCTCTTTTTAAAACAAACTGGAAAAGATAGATTTTAGTTCTTGTTGAACTGAGTGAAATCTTCTTTAACTGTAACCAAATATGTTTTTTTCTTTAGGGGGGGAGATTTTCATTATAACTTTGTCAATATTTCATTGTTTTTTAATTACGGAACTATAACTACATGAACATACATGTAAAATATATATTATAATTGCATGAACGGATTACAAATTTGTTTAATCATCCAATTTTTTAAGTATATTTAAATTATATCAAGGGAAAAGTAACCAGAAGTTTTTTTTACTTTATCTACTATAACAATATCTGATACTACTTAAATGCATGTGAACTACAACAAATTGTAATGATTTCTAGGGATTTGTTGTATATTTTACCGTTAACAAACCATTTATTATGTTTGGTTTAAGTTATTTAAAAAAAATTCACTTCGTTAATATTAACTTGAAAATATTCATTTCAGGATCTGATGAGCACATTAGGTATAGAAAAAACAGATTTGTCAGTGAAGATGGTTTATTTATTCATCGAACTATTTTGTCGATTTTTCAATACATTCACCTTTTTAAGATGAAGTTCGGCTTTACCGGATGGATATTTATACCATTGGCTTTCGTGCAACCACTGGACTAAAAACGAAATTTCCGGTTGGTCCACGAGCAGCCACAACAGATTTTAGGATCTTTTTTGTTAAGTGTCAAGAAATTATTTTTCATTATATTGTTTCCTATTTTTTGTCTTTTTTTTAACGATAAAAATACTAATTAATGTTTTCATATCAAACTGTTACACAGATCATAATGCAGACAAGACACTACAATTTATACCATTTGTATGTTATAAATGTTCATTGTTTTAATGACGTCATGTTTAATGTCATTTACTATCTTAGAAATGGATTTTCGACGAATTCTTCCGTGAAACCAAAGAATGTTTATTGCTTGTTGTGCAGAACAGAAAAGCAGAAACGTTACTGTCTCTCTTGGCGAATCAGTAATTCGGCCGAGATCGGCAAATTATTTCAGACGAGTGGCGCGCGTTCTTTAGCATTCGAAACTTACCGGATAATTATAAAAAAAAACAAACGGTCAATCATTCGAAAAATTTCGTTGACCCGCAAACAGAAAAGCACAGTCAAACGATAGACAGTACATCGAGCTCGCAAAATAACGGAATAAAATTGACTGCAGCATCTGTAAGAACACTGCCTGAGTCGTATCTCATTGAGTTTGTACGGCGCAGCACTTCCAACGTTGCTGTAGATACTATAATTATAAAATTTATATCTGACCTTGACTCGTAGATTCCAAGTTTAGGTTAAGGTATCAAAGATAAAGAAAAGTGGATTGATAAAACAATGGATGATCTCTCTTCGGAAGAGTCGTAAAATAATACCAGTCCGGTTAGAAGATAACTTAAAACTCTTCTTTTTTTTGGTTGCAGCCGTACTCTCCCTGCCATAACCATTCGGCATAAACGTACTTTTATCCAGACTTAGAACAGATCAAAGATTTGGGGTGGCTAATTTAGACATAATGTACAACAAATTCAAATCTCAATTTGCTATGAAGAGTTATCGCAGGATAACTGATGGAGGAGCAGATTTAGTATGCTCTTAAAGAAATAACTCTCACATCAAAAGAATTGTGAAATCTATTGAAGTATCTGACTTATTCTATAGGACCACTTACCCTTACTTACTACAGAGGTAACGGTCGGTTAAAAGTAGACTGTTAGTAGGTACAAATGTTTTCTTATTAGGTTGAATTTAAGTATTTCAGTAAACATTTTTTTTTTTTTTTTTTTTAATAAAAGAAAAGTATTAAAATATAAGTTTATAATATCATTAAAAGTATATTTATTTCATCGCTTCAACAAATGTTATTTTTACTTTATTTCATGTTAAATTATCATGTCTGAAAAAGTTGATATATTATGATTATACGAGCAAGAAACTCATTTAAAGATAGATTTGTTACATACTACTCGACGATTTTATTTAATAAGGACCGTTTTACTGAAGTAATACTAACAGTAAATATTTGAGATCTATCTGCTTCCATCGGCTATAACTCCACTCTTTAATCTTATAAGTGCGTAGCCTGCCCAATCCCAACTATAAATTTTCCACTTAAGACTCCCCACCCACCAAGTAGTTCATTCTACTTTTATTATTATGTTTTAACAGTTTCTTTATGAACCTGAAATTTTCATACTATCGTTTGCATGTCATCAATTTTGTAATATTTCAGGATTTATGAGATTTCCTATCCCTACTTAATAGTATTTCAGTCTATTATATTCCTGTTCCGACCCAGACACAAAAAGATAAGATATTCACAGATAGTGGTTTAAATTTGCACGTAGTGATATTTTTGCTAATAAAATTGATAGACTAACAATTTACAAAAACCTATTGATGGAAAATAGAAGAAAAAAATTTACAGATTTATTCAATCTGCTAAAGGGTATTTGATTTATTACTCGTATGAATCACATTATTTTTCTGCGAACCGTCGATTTCTATAGTGATAGTCAAAACGGTGAAGTCATTGAACGTGGGAAAGAGACAGTATACTATAACTTCGGCGCAGTTAGGTTCGCTGCCTTTGTCCATTATAATACGTACATCAACTTTGTTTTGGCTACACCAATCTGACGTCAATTACACAAAGCAATCGTTTTACTTGGCGTGTGTATCAATGTTCCTGCATACTAATTTTTTATAGATTATGCACTTTTAATTTTAGATTATGCACTTTTTTAGGGGGGCATAACGTCATGTTTCCTTTAATTTAAATACCCACAAAGACGAAAAGAAATTCAAACTTTCTGATGAATTAATTTTAATAATGGACAATACTAAATATTTGGGTCATTGCTTAAATTTCATATGTTTAATTTGATTTATTGTAATTGCAATATTTTCTTTTCAACTTATTTAATTTTCAGGTCATAGTTATTATGATTTAAAAATTAAATCGACTGATTCTCTTCTAGCTCTCAAAGACCAATAGTGATTTTATCCAAAGATAATTAATAATTGCATTTTATCTAACGACTCCTTATCACAAATTTTCGATAAATATTAAAGACTTCTATTAAAATTTCAAATATAATCTGACTAATAGTCGTGAAAAACATTTCTCTGCTAACTTACCGTAGTGATTCCTGACAATATAAAATAACCATTTGCTTGCTGTTTCTTCTGTTATATATTAAAAGAGACAATGATCCTTATAAAAATGAAGTGATAAAAGAAATAAATTTTACTGTTTCTCTTTATAACTTCTTTCTAAAATACCTGTCTCCAACACTTGAATACTTTTCTGGATCATCTTCTGGCAAAACACGAGAAATCTATTCATATTTTTGTTAAAGCTTCATTTAAGGAAGAAACCACTGATAGGTCGAATAGAAATAGCAATAAGTTATATCGATCCATTAGTCGATTTATTGAATTATATATATTCCAAATTCTCCTGATATCATCCGCAGCATTGTTGAATCGATTATGTGACAGCTTTCTTTTTTCTTTTTCAGTTTAGCCTCCGGAACGACCGTAAGATATTACTTCAGAGGATGAATGAGGATGATATGTATGAATGCAGTTTAGTCTTGTAGTTTCAGGTAGACCGTTCCTGAGATGTGTGGCTAATTGAAATCCAACAACCAGAGCAGTGGCGGCTCGCGTATAGGCACTGTGGAAATGTAGCACTCCCTATTTCCACTTGATATTATCGATAACATTTAATATAATGGATCCTTTTTTCTTTAATTCTTTCTTTATATTTGTACAATATATAATCCTTAAGTTTAATGTCAATAGCCCATCCCCCAGTTTATGAAAAATATACAAAAATCGTTGTATGGAACTGTGCGCTTCAGAGTTCCATCGGCTTGGTGTTTGGCTGTTGTGCGTATGCGCACATAGGAAACTACACGTGAGGCTATGAGGGAGAGAGAGCACTGTCGATCCCGCAGTGCCGACCGTTTTCTGTGCTGGTCGAAGGTAGTTTTTATTTACTCCGCATATATATGTAACGTTCCTTGTTCGTTCCCTTTTCTAGTTTAATCGGTGGAAGGAATATGAAAATGGTTTAGTTGTTTTTTCAGTAGCGATCAGAAGATGGCGGAAAGCAAGGGCTCTTTGATTGCCAAATCTGTTCAAAATACCCTGGAAGGGCGAAAGAGAAATTAATTATGTATTGTTTCTGTGTACGTAGAAATTTAAATTAAGCACCGTTGGACTATAGTGTTTTTAAGCGGAATTTTATGTTATTATCTAATAATACCAAAACATATCTGTATTGACATTGTATTACTTATTCGCTTAAACCGTGTACCATATTCTTGAATGTGATAAAGTGTTGAATTAGATTATTTTCCTGCTTCCAGCTATTCTATTTGATTATTTTTTTCTGTTCTTTGATTTTACAGAAAACTCTAACCATGGCTTTGAAAAGGCCCAGAAAGTAATTCTCTGGAGCAGCACCACCACTAATTTTAGCAACGAGCTGCCACTGTATCAGAGAACCCCGGTATCCACGATCTAGTATTTAAATTTTATATGATAACTGCACATAACTATTTCGTAAATTTGATATTCGTGACAATTCCTCACACGTCAGGCTGTGCTCAGATTTGAATGAGGTTTGGTCTTGCTTTTAATTCGTTAGTAGATGGAAACTGTTTAAAAAAAATTCTTTTTTATAATTAATATAAAATATTAAAATTCCAAAATAACATAAACAGTAAACAAAATCCGGGCAACAGAAACTACGCACAGTAAGCCTGGTTTGAGTCAGCATAGTAAGACTGGCAGACTGTGCAGATTTGTCACTGTTAGTAATTACCACTATGTGATTGAACTGCGTCTTTGTTCGTTTAGTTAGTTTCATCCAAGAATTTTCAGACGAATGTTGTTAATCCCATCAACATAATGGTGGTCAGGAAACATCATTGGGGAGTTAAGAGCATTATAATATGAGAAGCATTGAATTGCAGATGGCATTCAATATGAAGTTGTAAGCATTAAAGTACGGGTAATTTTTGGCTAAGCTTCGGATTATCAAATATTTTGCAGTGTTAATAATCGCGACAACCTGGCGCGTGTTTTATCAATTATTTGTACAGTTAATTGTTATTTTTACTCAATCAGTCTCTTTAACCGCCAGAATAGTGATATACAGCTGAAAGCTGTTTTTTATATAGTCTTTCATGTGTGTGCATGTTTGTATTTGTGTTAAAAATATTTAACTACATAGTAAATAATAATTTACCGTACGTATAACACTTATACAACTTTTTCATGTAGTATTTATAGAATAAAATTCATAAAAAACAAACATTGTAACATACGCGGACAAGATGTTGTTTTGGTGAACTGTTGTAAATAATTTAATTAGCCATTAATAAGAGGAAACAAATTTTAAATAATAGTATTTTTTTATTTTATACGATTTAATTTAGTATAATAGGAAGTGTAAAATCGTAAAACGAACAGTATTTCCTTTCATTCAATAAATTATGAAGTTATATTAAATTCCGAATGTAATTCACAAATAGTAAAAAGTGAGTAATTCCTTGAATCATAATTTATTTGTGTTACTGCAAAACAATAAATTCTATGCATTTTTTAGCAGCGAACTGTGTTATTCATTTTAAATATTTATTAATGTCAATACTAACTGTTATGTCACTAGTTATGCTTATTAGGAACCGCTACTAATTTCCTTATTTTTTTAACAGTTTACAACTAAACGATTAATTAAAAAATAAAGTTTTTTTTAAGTATGGAATTGTTGCTTAGCTTTCTTTCCAAAGATAAAAATCTATTTTTAGCGTTGACGAAGAAATCACCTAGTTTAATGTTTATTAGCCCTGCGTGGTAACGACACGACAAATTTGCACTGATTGTTTCGAGAAGTATTGCTTTGATAATATTTTTCACACTTTGTTTTTAAGAGATGGAGGAACCCCATTTACGGGCGTCTAAGCAATATCGGGCTCGGTAACAGGTTCCGCAAGATATTATTAGGGAAGTATGTTTTCCCCTGCACTACTGACTAAATCTTCACCACTGGGTTCCCCCCTTCCAGGAACTGCTTATAAAAACATTTCATCAGAAGAAGGGGGAATCGCCCACACACCCAGTCATAACGAACCAAAAAACACACAAATAACACACAACACACAAATAACACCACTGGAAGCAACAAATACTACACGTCAAATACAAACACCGACATCATCACACAAGAACCCTGCAGAAAACAGGACAATGCTACTAACATCCACGCGTTACACACCCACACAGCAGTCAAGACAGAAATCTCAAATAGTCACACTACTTATCAGTGGCCACCATCAGACGCATGAGCAGAATGTCCCCGGCCTCATCGCACCCAGGCGACCCCCACACGTACGGGTGGGTGCCCTAGGCACTCAGCCGAGAACCTATCCGCTCCTGCGCCATCCGGTGCCATTGTCCTCTGCGGGTCTCCTCATATAATTGCAGCTTCCTCATGAACATCCTGACGAATCTTACCACAGTCTTCCACTGTGCCTCACCTTGTAATAGGACTCGTAGGGTATCTTCAGGGCGAAACATGTGCTCACGTCTCAGGTTGCCGAGCATCTCTCTACGCTCTGTGGCGAATCGCGGACACAGAAAGAATACATGTTGGGGGGTCTCTTCCACCTCGCACTCCGGACAATTTTCAGATAGGTTGAGCCCGAATCTATACAAATAAGACCTGAATCCCCCATGACCCGCCAGGAATTGTGTTAACTTAGCGTGCGATAAGTTCTCCGGCACCACCCCCTGATGTCCCCAATAAAGCGGTGGGTCCACCTATACACTTCGTGGAGCGGTCGCCTGCCATGTTTGTGCGATCTCTTCTTCTAGTTCTTTAGCAGAACGCTTCCTTTCTTCTAATACGAATGTTCTCAGTTCCCTAGTTCTGCTATGCCGCATTATCATCAAGTCTACAGGCGGGAATCCAGCAATCACCATAACCGCCTCCTTGAACACTGTCCTATAGGCGGTCGCTACTCCTATGGATGGATTCCAATTTACCCCTGTAATTGGCAAATCTAACAACGCCCGCCCACAACTCGGCGCCGTAAAGCAGGTCTGATAAGACCACACTAGTAAGCAGTTTCGTCCTATGATGGGTTTCATTACCTGAGGCATCAGAATTAATTTCTTCGATTTTCCAGAAATTCTCGAGTATAGTAGATAGATTTTTATGAGTGTTATGTATAAGAATAGATTCGACATTATTGTTGTCCCAATGTTATTAGGAAGGCGACCACTAATTTATATCCTAACTCAGTTTCCAGTATAATAGGATATCTGAAACTACGAATCAATTTCCCAGGAAGGATAAGACTCAAGTAAAATTGAGCTCCGGTTAGTACTTCTATGTTATCTGGTATGCTGATACTGGGATCAGTCAGAAATATATTATGTGGTAATTTGAAATGAGAAGTGTCAAATGCGGGTGAAAGGAGGCTGTCAGTAAATATCTGGTAAAACAGTGGATTTTACCTTGAACAAAAAGATTTTATAACGTGAATGCAATTGAATTAATGAATTATTTATGCCTATATTTTTTATTAAGTTTAAGACCTAATTTGCGTGCAGAACTGAATGCACGAAAATTTGCTTGTGAACTAGAATCTAACAGTACATATAAGAACACGAATACATATTACCATGTATATCAGTAGTATTACATACAGCTGTTGACAGAATTATATTTTCATTTGATTGATTTTTAAATGAACAATAGGTTATACATTCAGGCTTTCTTCCTTTTTTCCTGTTTAGCCTCCGGTAATTACCTTTCAGATAATACTTCATAGGATGAATAAGGATGATATGTATGAGTGTAAATGAAATGCAGTCTTGTACAGTCTCAGTTCGACCATTCCTGAGATGTGTGGTTAATTGAAACCCAACCACCAAAGAACACCGGTATCCACGAACGCTTTCAGGCTTATTGCCATCTACCATACAATGATTAATTTTGTCCATATGAAGGAGTGTATTGTGTTTCTTACCGCAAATCTTACACAGACTCTTTGAACAACATTGAATAATGGAATGGGCCTTACATAAACAATTAAAACAACAATTATTATTTTCCAAAAAGATTTTACGATCATCAATGGACAAATTTAAAAATTTATTACATTGATAAAGTAATGATTTGATTTACAAAATGATCATTGATAAAAATTGGATTTTGTATAATAGCTAACATTATGACTTTTGTGTTGTTTATTAGAATTTAAATTAAAACGTTTGGTTAAAGATCTGGTTGAATTTTTATGACGTTGTTCCTTGTTTACGTTTTCTATATTTATTTGCGTGTTTGAAATGAATGAGCTTATATATTCTAAAACTTGTCGTCTAGAATTAAGAAATTCTACAAGACCTTTAAAAGTGGGAAATCTTTGATTTGACAACCTTTCTTTCCATAATATGGTGTTGTAATCCAATTTAGATGTTAGAAATTGGACTAGGATAAATTCATGCATATTAACAGGAAGATGCATCGCTTTACGCGAGTTTACATTTGAGGAAATTTCATTAATAAAATTGGACATAGTATCTACAGACTGTTTTTTTTATAAAATCTGATTTTAAAATGCGTTCAGCATTATATATTTATTGTCAAACCGCACCTTTATTAATTCTAGAGCAACAAAATAATTTTTATTTGTTATTGGGAGATCTTTACTAATAGCTAGAGCTTTATTCTTTAAGAATGTAGTCAGTGAAACTTTTGAATGTTAGTTAAATCGTCTCTATTAGGTATTAAATCAATAAATATATTAAAATAATGCCGCCATTCTAAGTAATTAACTTTAAATGTGGGTATATTTATAGGTTGTAAAAGAGTTTGTTTAAATGATGTATTTGTACTAACTTCTTGATTAGATGATTTTCAATTAGTATTATTAATTAAATGTTGCAGTTTGCATTCTATAGTACACAAAATTTCCTCGACTTGTACACGATCCAATGATAAAACATCATCGTCAAAATCTGATTCAAGTTTTGATTGAATGATGTCATATTTGTCTTGTAAATCAAGAAGATTCCTTAACCTTATTTGCAAGGCGTGACTATCACTTTCTGACGGATCAAATTTGTTAGTAAATGTGGCAATTCTAGTTATAATTCATCCTCTTTGGTAAATTAATTGTTTGTGTTTCCTAATAGTAATTTAAATTAATGTAAATTATTGATAATATAAAATAAACGTGAAATAAATTAAATAATATTACAATAATGATGATGATGATACAATGTAAATTAAATTAAGAAAAAATTTACGTAAATGATGTAGAATTAGACGCTGTGAGTCTCTTTAAACTAGATTATTGAATATGCAGATTTTTGAATATGTTTCATCAAATTGTAGATTTGTAAATATTCGCGTTCGGAGGACCAATAAAGATATATGTCGAAAGGTGGTACTGATTCTTTTTATAAATTAAGTCTTTGAGTTTTTGCGATTATAATTATTTTATTGTAATTGTACATATCATTTATATGTATAACATTAATAACTTATAAATCCTTATGTAAGTTTATTGTATTAATAAATGTAATGAGTGAAATAAATCGAATCCTTAGAGGCTTATAGTAGTCTAGTCGAAGACTGGAAAAGGACCGACTTTGTAGTCGGTGAGAGCCCGACACTATTGTTGTTGCGGGCGGACGGTGGCTGACACAGAGCTTTTTCCTCCTACTAGAAAAAAAATCTATAATTCATAACAAATGAAAATCAACTTTGTCATATGTTTACATATAAAAGTGATTTTTAATATTCGTTTAAATTTCATGGCTGTATTAAGTACAGTATTGTTATTTTTGATACCAGTTATTTGTTTTTGATGATAAATTCTTGTATTAATAGGCAAATACGATTGTATTATTTCAAAGACAAATTCAATAATTAGGAATATATTTATTTATGGAAAATGTTATTTATGTTTATTCTTTTTTTTTATATTAAATAATTTTGAATATAATGAAAGAAAATAAACTTCATAAATATAGTATTATATAATGATATATTCAGATTGTACTTAGAAATAAAGTTATTTTCCGAGTATTATAAACTAAACTGAAATACATAGAACTGCAGAAAACCAATAGATCGATGGCGTCGTAGAATCGTATACATTGTAGATTCATTTATTTCAATTTACTCGTACATATAAACTTGATAGAAATTATACAAATTGATATTTTCTTTATACACTTCATTAGTTTATACATAAAAATAAGGATTAATTCAATTTTTGTATTATTTGAAGAATGAAAATGTAAAATCTAAGTTAGCCGGTTATTATGATTGTAAAATCAGTATAAGAATAAAACAGTAGAAGAAACAATGAACGGCATAGATGACGTCCTACGCAAGAACTATCGCATGAAAATAAACAAGAACAAAACAAAAGTAATGAAATGTAGTAGAAATAACAAAGATGGACCTCTGAATGTGAAAATAGGAGGGGAAAAGATTACGGAGGTAGAAGAATTTTTTTATTTGGGAAGTAGAATTACTAAACATGGACGAAGCAGAAGCGATATAAAATGCCGAATAGCACAAGCGAAACGAGCCTTCAGTAAGAAATATAATTTGTTTACATCAAAAATTAATTTAAATGTCAGGAAAAGATTTTTGAAAGTATATGTTTGGAGTGTCGCTTTATATGGAAGTGAAACTTGGACGATCGGAGAATCTGAGAAGAAAAGATTAGAAGCTTTTAAAATGCGGTGCTATAGGAGAATGTTAAAAATCAGATGGGTGGATAAAGTGACAAATGAAGAGGTATTGCGGCAAATAGATGAAGAAAGAAGCATTTGGAAAAATATAGTTAAAAGAAGAGACAGACTTATAGTCCACATACTAAGACATCCTGGAATAGTCGCTTTAATATTGGAAAGGGCAGGTAGAAGGAAAAAATTGTGTAGGCAGGCCAGGTTTGGAATATGTAAAACAAATTGTTAGGGATGTAGGATGTAGAGGGTATACCGAAATGAAACGACTAGTACTAGATAGGGAATCTTGGAGAGCTGCATCAAAACAGTCAAATGACTGAAGACAAAAAAAACAAAAAAAAAAAAAAAAAAACTGTATGATGAAATTTCTTTAAAATCTAATTGACTTTATTTATTTATTTATTATTTTATTTTTTACATAGTATGCAACTGATTTATATTATTTATTTTAATTGACATTTTAACAATTAAACTATCATACAAATTACTGTTGAGATGGCTTGTTGAATAGGACTTCTTAGAATCATTTATTTCAGTTTATAAAAGAATCTTTTAAAATTTAAATATATATTTACCTAATAAGTTACTACGTAAAGTGAAATTTTGTGTAACATAAAAGTGAGATAACTCGATGAAAAAAAACTAAAAACTTTATTCTATTATTATGAACTATTTTTCTATTATTATAAACTAAAACTTTTTTTGTTTTATTGATCGGAAAAAAGTCAATCGTCTTCTCAGGTTAGTTTGTTTAGAATAATTTATCTTTTAATAACAAAAAAATAGATAAAATATCTTAAATATTACTTGCCTAATGAATCTGAATCTTTCTTCTTTTTTTATCGCATTATCTGATCTTTGACGAACCATTTATGCCGGACTACAACGTAAAAAATTTTCTCATTCTCTGATTTAAAAGTGTTTTTTTTTCTTTTTAACCGGTTTTTTTCTAAAGTTTTGACGGTTTCAGACAGTTATGCGTCTCATTCAAGTTTATTCAGAACGATTAAATCGGGCTATGCAGATCTAAGTTTTCGAATGACTACTAGTCATTTGACCAACGAAGTAATTTTTGGGTAGAATTAAGTTTTGTTTAGGCGGTTAGTGGGAATTTGTTTGTTATGAATACGGTTAATACTCGCATTGTAATTGATATGGTTAGTAAATCTTTCAGTAAAATCAAGTGTTGACATTTGAATAATAAATTTATCATTTACACATTTTCCATTTTTTTTTTTTTTTTAATAAGACATCTATCATAGTTGTTCTTCATTTCACTAATCTATTTTAGTTTGATTAGCCGGAAGAAAGCACCACGTTTTAATTTACGTTTTATTGAAGTTATATGGTTTGGAAATCGTACATAAAAAAAAGCTGACAACACAGTTGACTAACCCGTCACGCGGGTTGTTTCTGATGCACGGCTTACATACATAACTTAATTAAAAATATTTATCATTTTATTTAAATATAATATTTTCTTTTATTCAATGTTTCTAACTAAAGCGCTCGCGCATACCGTATTTAATTCGTGCGGGTGTGGCGGTACTAGCGGCGACGGTCGGAACTAACTAAATAGTGTAATTTCACAACTTTCATAGAAAAAATTTTGCTTATATGGTCGGCAGACTGGTTTAACCATGCAACAGGTACAGAGTCAACTTGGCGATCGAGTTCGAGTCCCATCCAGACCGAGAGATACTTTTTAACACTTTAAATATTATTTAAAGTTTAAAAAAGTATTATTCATTTATTTAGTTGTACCGCTCACCTGTGACTTCACAACATAGACAACAGTAGTTGTGACTACATTTTTGGGGTGGAATGTAATTTTGCAAAACATTTTTTTAGAAGTATTGCTATTTTTCAATTAACAAATCTATCAAAGAAAAAATATGACTATAATTAGTCAAAATCTTGAGATACTGAGGATAACCTTGCTCTACAGCCTCACTCCCTTGACCTTTTAAGTTGAACATTTATTGGCACCAATGCTCCATATATAGAAGTAATCTAACCAAATTTGGTCAAAATCAGTCCAGTAGTTCTGGAGATATAAGATGATTTAGAGGCCAACAAAAAACACACGTACATATTAACATTAATATCCAGAAAATTTCCATCCTGTTTTTTGGGTTCTAGGTGCCAAAACGTCAATCCGGTGAAAACCTCATATGCTCAAATCGGACCAAACACTTCTAGAGCTACAACTGTGCTATAACGCTATCTAGACGGGAAAGTAAAGTCATAAAATTACGCAATGTTCTGTTTTCTAAAAATTCATGTTTAGAAACTCTTTTCTAAAAGATAGGCTTCTTGTTATAGTGATAAAAATTTGTTCCTAACAAAACAATAATTAAAAAAAAAAAAGTATTAAAAGTTTATACACTATTTAAATTGTTTTAATTTATTTTTATTACTATTTTTTTTATTCTTGCTGGTAGTTTCTGGTTAAGAATTTCATACTACTCGATGAATGCAAGTTACAGATATTAATACTTTAAATCGTTAAAAGTAAACGTTAAATGTAACAGGAAGAAGAAAATTGATACAATATTACTATTACGTTTTAAAATTGTGACGTCTTATGATAATGACGTCACTTACTCATGAACGGATTACAGTGTTTACGTCATTAAACATGCAGCCTACACACATGCTGTTGTCTATGATTATACAATATTTGTTTATAAAAGAAGGTTGTTTTAACGAACGATTAAAAGTAGAGATTAAATGTTTCCGAAACTACTTTGTTAATTTTAGTGTTCTTTTATGACTGACAACATTAAAAAAAATCCTATAGAATAGATCGGGTTCAAGAACGTACTATTTATCAATCGTTAGTAACTTTTCAGTTAATCGTAATATCTTTATTGTAGATCTCTCTATCAGTTAACTGTTCCCACGTTTCATTTCCCAGGCTTAATTTTTTTCTTGAGAGAATGTGTGTTTGTTTTTTTATTTATTTTATTTAGTGTATTTTGTGTATTTTAATATTTAGGAAAAAACCAAGGATTCTTGAAATAAAGAATAAAATCCAGAAATTATATAATTATGTCCCTAACGATCAACAACTGTAATCCTAATTCGGCACTCTTTTGGAAATTTCCACCACAAATTTTTTTTCTGTTTTTTTTTTTTTAAAACGATATATACTTGTAATATTGTGCAATATCATAATTCATTACAAATCATTTATTTCAATGATTAGATAAAACTCTTTTGTAGGAACGAGAATATAAATAAAAATTCATATACGTTTTTAAATATAACAATTATTATTATAATTACCATTAATTTTATAAACACAATTCAATATTTATTTTATTGAACGATAATTATACAGGATGAAACTCGCTAATATGTTGACGTACCAAATTGAACAAATCGCCCTCAACCTTATGACGGTGATCCCTTAGAAATTCACATAAATAAGAATCTAGCTTATTGTATTAGCGATTGTATTGAGCGATTGTAACGAGCTTATTGTATTAACGATTGCATGATTGTTGTATATAATTTTTATATTTAACGTTAATTATTCGAGGTTAGCGAGCGTAGATTACGTTTGGTTACTCTATGTTGATATATGTGCACTGTGGTTAGCGGGACATCACTGATCATGTAATATTATCGTGCATAAGATGTAGGGGCTTCAGGGCCTGTATACTGGAGAAAGTTCCAGTAACTGCAGATAATATTATAAGCATAATGTTAAGAGACAGGGTTTCCTGGAGTAGAATGGCGACTGCGGTAACTACCATAGTTTACCATATGAATTAGGTCCGGCCCCAGCGAGACAAGAGAGGGAGATTTTTAGCGGGTCAGAGCGGGCCTGGCAGAGCTTTTTCCTCCCTCTACGGAAAACTAAGAAAAAAAAAGTTGATATACGTACGATTCGTCACATATATCGTCAAAAAAATTTTGGGGGAAATTCCAAAAGAGTACTCCGAATTCTATTATTCCAAAATCCTTAAAATTTAAAGTCTACTAGTTGAAAATTATAATACAAATAGGCACCTCATGATTATGCGTTATTTATTTTTTTTGTTATAATGGTACTACTCATATCGCTGTTGCAACGGGAAGGTGATTGGCGATACAATTTAAAACTGTTGATGCACTTAATAATCCATTTTTTCCTTTATAAAAATCGTGCTCAGATACAAAATGAAATACACGATCACTTGTTCATATTCCAATAATAATATGATGTAATTTTGTGTTACGTAATTAATTTATCATTTCTTTTTCATTAAACCTAATTACGTGATTACCAGATTGCAAATTTGATTTCTTTTAATTTTATATATTTATTTATGTAAAATACAGATGATTTATAACGCCATTTAATTTAATTAACTTTTTTTATATATGTAAAAGTTTTAAAACATTCAAAAATCATTAAGAAATGCATTTCTAAACGAAAAAAAATTAAAAATCATTTCTGCTTTGTCTTGCTTTATTAGCACAGATTATAAATAATTTAGATAATCTATTTTTTTTAGTATTATGTTTTCGTAATTATTTATATTAATCAATAATAGATTATAAAATTAATGAATTCAATGTGAATCAGCATTGTCTTTAATTTGGGAAACTTCATTTATTGTTAACTGATGACTCTGAACACCTTAAACGTCTTTAGGAATATCATTCAGAAATTAAAGCGTTTGAAATAATAATAATAATAAGATGCTATGTTATATTTTAAAATCGGTTTTCGAAGATCATAAAAGTTAAAAATTGCTGTTACAGTTCCGCTATATACTGCATGCTATGTTATATGTAAAAAAAATTAACATCGATTTCAGATTAATTCAAACGTACTAGCTTTATTGTAGTTCAGTCTACCATAATAAGATTATCGAATATGACTATAAATTATTTGATCTTTCTTTAACAAAATTATTAACTGATTTAAGGCTTGAATAGTTAGGTTAAATATTGGTGAATTTTTTAACAGAAAATTGTTTGGAGTATAATTTACTAAAGAATAACAGTTTTCTTCTCTAATTGCTTGAGAAGTGGAATTATTATTCTCAAAAATAATAAGCATTCTTTGATAAGTTAACTGCGAATCAGCCTGCTTTACGGAATCGAATATATTGTAAATATCAGTATGCCGAATCCATGAAAATGCAGGTGATTATATCTGGCAAGTGACACTTTTACTCTTTTAGCGGACATCATTACTCGTGAGAAAGCTTTTTTTCTAGTGCCGCTTGTTCCTCAGATGATTTATATGTGTACAGCTGAAAGAAAGTCTACGCTTGAGAAATAATCCATTGTATATACTGTCTCTATTCAAAAGGGAAGTAATTAAATACTTGATACTTTATGGTCATGTCTAAAACATGACCATAAAGTATGGCCCTCCAAAAAAATGAAATTACTATCTTTTTTAATTAATTTATATATCTAATAAGCATTTTATCCTAACACGGTGCATAATAAATTACTTTGTGTTTTATTCTGACAGTAGAAAAAAACTTTAATGGCCTAATTGAATTTTATGTTTGATTTTTCTCTTTTTTTTAGTCTTCAGTCATTTGACTGGTTTGATGCAGCTCTCCAAGATTCCCTATCTAGTCGTTTCATTTCAGTATATCCTCTACATCCTACATCCCTAACAATTCGTTTTACATATTCCAAACGTGGCCTGCCTACACAATTTTTTCCTTCTACCTGTCCTTCCAATATCAAAGCGACTATTCCAGGATACCTTAGTATGTGGCCTATAAGTCTGTCTCTTCTTTTAACTATATTTTTCCAAATGCTTCTTTCTTCATCTATTTGCCGCAATACCTCTTCATTTGTCACTTTATCCACCCATCTGATTTTTAACATTCTCCTATAGCACCACATTTCAAAAGCTTCTAATCTTTTCTTCTCAGATACTCCGATCGTCCAAGCTTCACTTCCATATAAAGCGACACTCCAAACATACACTTTCAAAAATCTTTTCCTGACATTTAAATTAATTTTTGATGTAAACAAATTATATTTCTTACTGAAGGCTCGTTTAGCTTGTGCTATTCGGCATTTTATATCGCTCCTGCTTCGTCCATCTTTAGTAATTCTACTTCCCAAATAACAAAATTCTTCTACCTCCATAATCTTTTCTCTTCCTATTTTCACATTCAGTGGTCCATCTTTGTTATTTCTGCTACATTTCATTAATTTTGTTTTTCTCTTATAATTAGAAAAATAAAACGATATATATTAATCGTTCCGATATGTATAAATACATAAATATATATTTTATATGATACCAGTTACAATCAAGTTCATCAAGAATTTTATTTATTTTTCTCTGATGAAATTTGCTTAGCGATTAATGATAACCATTTCACTGTTACTGTAGCCGAAATAACTCGTTTGAGGTTTTCCCGTTCGATTGTGGAAGATCTTCAACGGCGAAATTAATTTTTTACGTAGTGCTCTACTGCCAATAAATCCTTTCTTTCGGAATAAACGATAGAAGATTGAATTTTTATTTCATATATGCCTCTGATTTTCCATCTTCTTTAATGTTATATTATATAACTCATGATTCGACTCCTTACCCAAAATTTCAATGTTGCTGACATTATCAAGTTAAGTCACCATTAGAATTCACCAAAAAGTCCACATCTCAAAAGTCTCTGTTCTCACAAATCGTTAGTCAGATGCCATTTCATAAAATAATACTGGGAATACGCAACACTGCAACAAATGAGTATTTATCAACGTTTAGTTTGATTACTGGTTGAAACAGATCTAAACTGCTTAAGGCTTCATGGAGTCCAATGATCTTGATCTAATAACGGATGTTTCAAAAAGGACGGAACCCTAAGATTGAGAAGGTAGAAGTCACTTATAGGTAAATTTTATTTCTCTCTCTCAGTTGGCAACATTGTACTCAAGGTTAACAGCTTGTAATGTCAAGGTTAACAGCTAGTTGAAATGTCTTTATGCACTAGAGTTATACCAATATAAATTCGTCTATATTGTGTTAACTATGTCGTTTTCCAAGGACGAACGTGTGTTTATTATTGAGACTTATTACGCGGATAAATCTTAAGAACGAGGTTCGGATAAAATTTCCCAATTGTTCAGTTGCTAATAAGTCGACAGTATATCGCGTTTGATTAAAAAATTTCGTGCGACTGCGAGTGTACATGATCAGAAAAGCACAGGTTGACCATCACTGTAAGTAGTAGAAGTTTTGTAGAAGGGTGAAAGATCATTTGATTCGATTGCCCAGAAAATCGCTCAGAAAGTTATCTTCACTGGCCGGGCTTTCACTGCCTACAGCTTTCAGGGCTACTAAAAAATTACAATCGCATGCTTGTCGCATCGGTGTCGTTCAAGAACTGAAGGAAGTAGACCACAGAAAACGTTTACAGTATTGTCATCGGTTTCGTTCTATTGTTGATGATAACGGTATTGAAATTTTGATCGTGTTTATTTCAGCGACAAGACATGGTTTTACTTGGATGGCTACATTAATAGCCAAAACTGCTGAGTATCGAGCGCTGAAAATCCTCACGCTTATCATGAACGAGCATTACACGCACGTAAAATTGTTGTTTGGTGTGCAATCTTCCGGCGTCGTATAATAGGATCTTTATTTTTTGACAAATCTGTGGATGGTTTATCACAACTTAATCGAAAAGTTTATTTCCATGTTAGCTTTACACGAACGAGAATGTCGGTTCCAGGAGGATAACGCAACATGTCAAACTGCTAACGAAACGCTGGATATGTTACGGGAATTTTTTTGGCCATCATTTGATATCAAATGGGTTGTGACCTCCAAGATCCCCAGATCTTACAGCAGGCCTTTTTTCTTTGGGGGTATTTAAAAAGTTTGGTTTTTAAAAACAACCCTCGTACACTTGACGAAGTGAAGGCTAGCATTGAAATTGAAATTTCAAACATCACGAAAAGTGGCTGCAAATGTTATGAAACGTGTATCAACCTGCATCGGGATTACAGGAAATCATTTTGAACAGCCGTTGTAAAGTTATTAAAGGTAATCTGAATATTGTTGTATAAGTATTTTAATAACAATAATATTTTGTAATAAATTCACGTCGTCAAACAAAGGGGTTGAGTACTTTTTTAAACACCTGCTTACTTCCGCTGATTACACTCGGTACTCGTTCAAAATGTTTCAAGACAGCATTCACGGCGACAATGTGGTCTATCAACTCAAATTTTGGTGAATTTATATCTTAAATAATATTGTATACTTTTTTCTTTTTCTGTTTAGCCCTTTGAACCACCGTAACGTATTACTTCAGAGGATGATATGTATGAGTGTAAATGAAGTGTAGTTTTGTACAGTCTCAGGTCGACCATTCCTGAGATGTGTGGTTAATTGAACCCAACCACCAAAGAACGCCGGTATCTACGATCTAGTATTAAAATCCGTATAAAAGTAACTGCCTTTACTAGGATTTGTAACTTAGAACTCTCGAATTCGAAATCAGCTGATTTGCGATGACGAGTTAACCATTAGACAAGCCCGGCGGGGTAATATTGTATACTTAGATTGAGATCAAGTTCATCAATTACGCAATTCCTCAGTTACACAATCTCTGCTGATCGTCAAATGAATCTGCCTTCATTAGCGTGTCATCTGTAAACAGTATGTTGATATCTTTACTGTTTACATGATTAATTATTTCTATACTATTAACGATTTATATGAATTGGTTTTCTACGTACAAAGTGAAGAAGTTAGAAGCAGAGCACGATGTTGCCGTACATCGTGAAGTCATCCGTTCTTCTTTGGGGTTAATTTCAAATGTTACTGCTGCCCCAAAGGAGCTGAGCACTAGGACTGAGACTTAAGGGAGTTAAGACGCTACTATCCGGCCTTAATATATCGTAAATTGACAGTTATTCGAGTAGCTTTTTCATTTACTCTATAATATCAAATCTTTTTTATATATTATAAACTGTAATTTTTTCATAAAAATTTGATAAAATGTATTTAGATGTAATGATTTTTATGCTGATTTTGGAACATAAGCTGTAAATCATTTACGTCTACTCTTACTTGGGAATGATACGGATGATAAAATCTGATTAATCAAAAGTTTATTTAAATAATGAATTGAATTGCACATCTTTTTAATTTTTTAATTATAAATATCATTAAATATAATGGAACTTTTTATGAATATTTAATACAGAAACATTAAATATATTTGTCCCTTATTTCTGAAGTATAAAATTATGGAGAACTGTAAAAATGCCTGATTGCGAGAAAATTTTAACTATCAAAATTAAGTTGAATTTCCACTAAGAGGTACAAGCATATACCATCACCATCAACCGTTTCAGTTTCCACCGAGCGTGCCCTATCCGCTTTTGTGCTCTTTTTTTTCTATTCCTATAAAATTTTTGTTGAATTCAGTTAATATGCATTTGATAAAAACAAACATTTTTATTGTTGTTGCTTCTTATTTAGTTTTATAAGAATATTGGAAAAGAAATGGAGGACTGATTTTGTCTAGAGCAGATGAGGAAGAAGAGGAGATAATTTTTTTCAGTTGAAAGAAAATTTCGAAAAAATTATAAACATTTTAAATTAAATTTTCTCAAATTTGATAAGGTGTAGCAGTAGCTTAAACGAAAAACAGAAAATATAAAAAGAAAGAATTATAAAGAAACATATATTAAATATAAAGTAATAAAATGTAATTTGTTGTCAACACTTTGGATCGGAAAAGTCCAATGATTTTTATATTAAAATATTTAGAGTAAGAAAAACAAAACGAATCCGCGCTAACTGCATACTTTAATATTAGTACGACGGATATTTTTCTAACTCTGTTGGCTAACTAAAAACGAATCGTTTTTCTTTTGATATAGAACACTTTAAAAATCCAGCCTTGAAATTTATTATATTTGTAATGTGATGTAAGAAATTTCAGATTTTGTTAAGATTAATGATATTATTAAGAAATTTAATCCATGTAATTAGCCTATATTTTAATACAGCAAATCCATATATGTTTTCAAGGTAAATGATTAAATGATAACGTTTGACATTTAGTCGTAAATTGATCGTAAGCACAATTATTACTAGCAGGTTTAATGTGGTAAAGAACGATTGATTGTATATGTATCTGCTGTCAGTCGAAGAATGAATTGACCCTTAGTAATACTGTCAACATTTGTTATTAAAGCCTTAACTGCAGTAGTGAAGTTCATTAAGAGAAGAATTATTGGTTAAGACAGCTAGTTCCTGTCTTCTAAAAAGCATATATCATTATCTTCTAACGATTCATGCATTAAATAAGTGTTTCAAAAATATATGTTACATTTTCATTCACTATTTGTGTTAATAATTAATTGCATTGAAAGAGAAAAAGTCTTATTAAAAAATAATTTTAGTATATTAATATTTAATAGCAGATAGGTGGCGGCAATATGTGCAGATAAAGAAATTTACGTTTGTTATGTGTATCCGGTTCCTGAAAATTTTTAAAGATGAAATTTTTTTTCATTATATTTCTAACGTTCTATTGTTATTACAACATGATACAATATACAAAAATATCTCCCATAACTTTTCTATTGTTTTCAAAAATTTCTCAATAGTTGTAATAAAATGGATTCTTTTTAAATGTTCTTTGAAATAACGTTTTCATAATTATTCAAAATGTGAGAATATTGTAAGCATAGCAATTGAGAATTTATACTTTTATATTAGAAAATGACAATACTATGTTATTTGTAACAATTTTTATTACGTAAAATTAACAGTAATTTATGGTTGACAATTTTTTTTATTATAACGCTGAAAAAATAATTAAGAACAGAATAATACCTTGACATAACAATAAATTAAAATCTATGTATTAAGTTTTGAAACCGAGTATAAATTCCATTGTACTAGATATTTTATATTTTGTTAAATTTATCGAAGATCCCTACGTAATCTTTGGTTGTATTGATAAAAAAAAGTCAGCCTTCAAGATCAAGAGGCAGATTTTTTATCTCGAAGATTTAGCGGTCGAATCGCGGTTTAAACTGTGTGCTTTTCAAACGGCACAAAGTCGATTATACAATCATGCTGACAGAAGTTTTGGTTGAATTATAAAAAGAATTAAAATTAAAAAGTGTTTTGAATTTTATTTAAAAAAATATAAACTATAATAAAGTTTTCTAATTATTGTAAATGTCCAATTTCATCGCATATTATCCTAGAAAGAAACGACAAAAATAGTTAATCAGATGAGTACGTAATTTTGTACGATATATAGACATCTTATAAAAAAAATAAAGAAGGCGCTTCACGATAAACATAAATTCCTTCAGCATTTTCACGGAAGCAACATGGAAAACTTCCTTTGGAATACTACAAAATATAAAATCACCACAATGGTGTGGTTATAAATTGTATTAATGTAGATAATAATTAATGAAATAATGGTGATGTTAATATTGTAAGAATGCAAATAAATAATAATAATAATAATAAACGGAATTATAGGGAGAATAGAAAAAATAGGGAGTTAATCAGACAGAAATCTTTCTTTTTCCTGTCTAACCTCCGGTAATTACCTTTCAGATAATACTTCAGAGGATGATATGTATGAGCGTAAATGAAGTGCAACTCTTGTACAGTCTCGGTTCGACCATTCCTGAGATGGGTGGTTTAATTGAAGCCCAACCACCAAAGAACACCGGTATCCACGATCTAGTATTCAAATCCGTGTAAAAATAACTGACTTTACTAGGAATTGAACGCTGGAACTCTCGACTTCCAAATCAGCTGATTTGGGAAGACGCGTTCACCACTAGACCAAGCCGGTGGGTTGATCAGGAATTTTTTTTCTTTTTCCTGTTTAGCCTCCGGAAACTACCGTTTAGATAATTCTTCAGAGGATGATATGTATGAGTGTAAATGAAGTGTAGTCTTGTACATTCTCAGTTCGACCATTTCTGAGATGTGTGGTTAATTGAAACCCAACCACCAAAGAACACCGGTATCCACGATCTAGTATTCAAACCCATGTAAAAATAACGTCATTAAACTCACTCTCACAAATATATTAACTCACAAGTTAAATTTATGGGGTGTAATAAGCGAATCTTCCCTAGTCACAACAGGATTGAGGCAAGATGATGGAATACCACCAATCCTATTTTCATTCGTTTTAGACAGAATAATGAAAATATTTTGGTAGATGAATGATAGGGAGCAAAAATCGGATCCAGAAACCGAAACATCAAAATAAGATGTCTAACCTTTGCTGACGACATGATTCTTTTAGCTGATTCGAAGGAAGACGGTAGCTGAAACAGAAGTGTAATAATAGGAATAGCCTAAAAAGCAGGCTAACAGGTATTCTTTACCAAGACAGAGATCATGACGAACATAGAATCAAACAAACAAAAGACAATGAGGCTTAAATACGGAGAAATAAATGTCACCGATCACTTTAAATATTTAGTAGAGATAATAAAGAAATCAGGACTAGATAAAGCGTAAATTTAAAATAGAATATTAAAACTAAAATGGTTAGATTTGTTACCAAAGACTTCTGCAATAAGAAGAATGTCTTCAAGATCGCAGAATTAAGACATTATAATTGTAGTAAAACCGGTAATCTTATATGGCACGAAACATTACACACCTAACCGACCTAGAAAAATTATTCAGGATAGAAAGAAACTTAAAAATACAATCCATGGTCCAGAGGTAACGGAGGGAAAATTAAGATTGAAATATAAGGATATCTACCAAACTCAAGAAGACTTAGAAACAGCTTTAAAGAAATAATGTTAAATTTCTTGGGGGATATATCAGAATTGACCCAAACGAATCAATTAAACAAATTTTTCACAAGTTGTGGAACATGAAAATCAGATCAAATTACTTTTAACAGATGGAAAAGGACCTCCAAAGGATAGGCTTGAAAAAAAAGAACGTTGTGAGAGAAATAATTTATATAAAAGTTCTTGTAGTAAAAAAAAAGTTAGGAAGAAACTGGACTAATGAACAAAAACGCATGCCGAAAAAATGAGAAACGCATGGGAGAAAAAAAATGTAAAAAGAAATAATATTTGAGTGGTCCTTAGTTGGGGTTTTTCGCATAAAGAAAAAAAAATAGAAATATATTAACATTTTTCGTTGGTCAAATTGTAATACTGTTTAACGCAAAAATAGTTCTGTTCCTAACTTGATAAAATCGTATTGTTTCTTATAGTTTTCTATTTTAAGTATTTATAAAATAAAATTATATTATAAATATTCAAATTAAAATAAAAAAAAGATTTATACACTTTATATTATTGTTCGTAAAAGCATTTTATAACATCATCACAATATCAGAGTTCCATTAAAGATTCAGTTAATATGTACTTTTTTGTATTCAATTACTGTAAAAGGTAATAATACAATTATGTAGTCATCTCTACACATTCATTGCACAGAAGTACAATACTATTTCTTTATTACGTAATTGTAGTAAATATATAACATAATAATAATAATAATTGAAAATACCGACGACACATGTCATATTTCGTGACAATTTTCTTTATTGTTGCCAACTTAACAATACAAATGTTTTTTCATAAATATAATTGCATGAGCATAGAAATTTATTTTTAAAAGTTTTAAATAACTAGGTTATAAAACCTATTTTATAAATAAAAAGAATAAATAAATTTTGTTTGAAAATAAGCAGTCAGAAAAAAGTTAATGAAATATGAAATAAATATGACTGGCGGATTTAATATCGGATAGAAATATACGTCATAAAAGAAATCGAATATTTTCTTTCCTTAAAAGTAAAATTACGAAGTAAGTTGAGAAAATACGGTAAACAATCTGATATAAAATAGAAAATTAAAATTACGAATATACATAAATTCTTAAATATATTTTTATGAAAAAAAAAAATCTGATGTGGACCCCACATGACTTCCTTGTACGCCTGTTAAATTACATTTAAAAAAAATGAAAGGTACATAAAATTTTATTTCATTAATAACTTCTTTTTTTCTTTTTCATTGTTATTATTGAATTTTTATTTATTGTAATTTTTTTTACAATCAGAGGTTAATAATTATTAATAAATCAATATATTTAAACTAAAAAAAAAGTTAAAACATAGGAGATGAAGTCAAATTTGAACCGATGTGCCTTCCCCTTGTAAGATCCAAAATATTTCATTAATTAAAATTTTATTTGGCTCTAACTTTGGAACCAAAGAAAATAAGTGCCACTTATGTTGTATCTTTGAAAATATCTCAAAGAGGGCTTAATACTACAGTAAGAAAAAGTTCAAAATCCAATTTTTTTTGGATTTTGGGATTTTTTGGACGCTTTGATTCCAGTCGATTGTAATCAAAAGGGGAGGTGCACAACTAGATGTTTTAACAGTCCTAAATCCAAAATTTCAACATCCTACGGCTAATCGTTTTTAAGTTATTCGAAATACATTCGTACGTACGTACGCACAGACGTCACGCCGGAACTAGTCAAAATGGATTCAGGGATGGTCAAAATGGATATTTCCGTTGAATTTTTTGCGTTGAAACCAAAATTTTTTGCGAAGTAAATTTTCCTTTACTTCATACAAGGAAGTAAAAAAACCCACCGGATTGGTCTAGCGGTGAAAGCGTCCTCGCAAATCAGCTGATTTCGAAGTCGAGACTTCCAACGTTCAAATCCTAGTAAAGGCAGTTACTTTTATACGGATTTGAATATTAGATAGTACATACCGGTGTTCTTTGATGGGTTGGGTTTCAATTAACATTACTACTCGGAAATGGTCGACCTGAGACTGTAGAAGATTACACTTCACATACATATCATCCTCATTCATCATCTGAAGTAAGGTATTACTTCAGATGAAGTAACGTATTCTTCTTACCTAGGAAAATCAAGTTTTAACAATATGTTATTCATGAGGAATATTCATTAATAAAAGGTGGTTCCTAAAAAAACGTTTTCTTATTAAGATCTTGGTTTTATATCATTGCAATGACAGTTAACAAAACTGTGTTGCAATATTTAACTTGGCTAATCCGTCCAAAAAAAGTGCTACTACGATTGGGTCAAAACCTGTCTTCATTTCAATTTTACCTGTTCAAATGATAATTTGTAAATTTTTGTTAATAGAAAGATAAAACTTATCGTTGAATAACTCATTATTTCAGTCCACTGAGACGCAAAACATAAAAATTATAAAAATGGTATTTTATTGAAAGATATTTTAAAGAAATGGCTGATTTATTTTGCTAATTTATAATCATAGTTTTTTGATGATTATAGTGCGATTAAAACATATTTCATTGTTGTACAATTGATTATATTCAGGTTCACTCAAAGCTCAATTTCATGGAGGGTAATAAATTCAAGAAGTACGCAGTTCGAGAGTACGACCAATGAATAGTCCATTTAGGAAAATTACAAAGTGTGTACTACCATGGACGACTTTTGATGACTACTGACGTGGAGGTAACGTCAGATCGTAAACAATATTAGCCGGTTTATGTTTGGAATCATGGGGTAAGTTGCCCTTACCGCTTAAAGCAGATTGGTTTTAAATCAACGAGTGTATTCAGCTTATATCTACTATGTAGATTTCCCTGAAACTCAACCACAGGTCTCTGTGTTGTGCTAGTTAGGTACTCGTTGGTGAAGAGGTTCTGCTTTGCGCGGTGAGCCGACTGGAGTCGGGTGATCGCATTCATTATTAGCCGTATCCGAAGGATTTGGTGAATTCTGGATCTGGCGGTCCTCGACAAAAATCCGTTGCACTGGATATCAATTCCCACTTAATGCGGAAATGATTGATTTACGTGTTCTTCGAACATGTTTGAGTTCGATTGGCAACTGAAATTGCCGATGGATGAACAATATATTTAATCTTGTTCTGCGGCTAACAGCAACATTTTAGCAGCGGAAAGTAGCTTACGTAATAGTGACAGTTGACGGCGCATCTAGTTTGTTATTACAAGGGGCATGAGTTACTGTACTTAACGATAGACAAGTGATTGTGGTGATTCGGGTTAAGCGGGCTGAATTTTGATTAATAGAGAGATTTAAGGGACAGGCTCTTCGTTGTATTGTTAGCTTGATGCATTTGTGTAATAACATACTAGTATACACAAAGAAACGCATTTCTGTAGGTTTCTGTAAAATAGGTTTACTGTAAAATTAATAAGTCGATTTTTTCTGTCATCAATCTTGGATTAGAGTTAGGTATCTATTATTTTTTTCTATTTTATGATAATCTTTCAAGTAATCATGTTTGTAACATCTATTTCAAAATTAATTTGCTTTAATAACTTTGTTTCCGTAATCTACTCGTTTCACGCACTATACTTTTATTCATTAACCATATTTTTTTGTTCGTTGTACTGCCGTTCAAAATTCTGTAGATTTATACATATCTCTTTAAAAAATCAGGACTAACTTTTGTATTATCGCACATAACACAATATTCTTGGAAAAACAAACATATTAAAATTACTGTAAACGATTGGTAATAATACTTAGTAAAAATAATTAGAAATTAATTCCAAATAATACGGAAATACACTGAAATACAGTTATTACGTATTTAAACCATATGTAAAAAAATAGTCTTAACGCAACACACATGTTTTTATTCATGGTAGCTAGCGCTGAGGTGATGCAAATAAATTGGCTCACAACAAAAACCATGTCACCACACAGGCTGCATTAACTTGGCTTATGCTATATCCTGTCAAGTATGGAGAATAATTAATTACTTTTTCCCGTAAATAGCAACAGGGAAGAAATGAAAGCCATATATAGAGAAAGTAAAAGGAGAGATGTAAAAGAACGGTAATATGAAGTATTAATGTAAAATCATTTAAATAGATTAGATTAATAGCTATTTCCAGTTCCTTCTAAAGACAACATGAAAGTAAAAACTTACTGAATTAAAAAAAAAAAAAAAAATGCGGGTGAAACGTAAAAAAAAAATTAACGTGATGCATTTAGGGAAATTTTCTGATATCTTTTTTCAAATTCCTAACTTTTACTATTACGACATAATTGTGTTTAAAACCTTGGTAAGGTAATTGACATAATTTGGAAATCAAGATTACGCTGACTGAATAAGCGTACAAAAACTATTTTTCTTAAAATTTAAACCTAGAGGTCGTTTCGAATTTTCGAACAATTATCAGTATAAAATGAATTAAATAAATTAATAATATTTAAATGGTAAAAAGTATTTAAAGGGGCAGCTAGTACCGCCCCACACCCGCACGAATGAAATGCAGTATGCAAGCGCGGTTTAGAATCATTGAATTAAATCAACAAAAAATATATTTAAATAAAATGATAACTATTTTAAATTGTGTGTGTATGTGTTAGTAAGCCGTGCATCAGAAAAAAATTTGACGGGAAAGTTCAGCAACTGTGTTATCATTTTTTAAATTTATTTTTTTTTCTTGTACTGAAGCCGGGTCCCTCTTAAATACGGGCCTTAGATATTTCTCTCTTATCTACTGATTAATCCTGCCCTGCTATTGAGCTCGATCTATTACCTTAATCTTAGGAAACACAACGATAATATTTGTTTTTGCACTAACGGATGCATTTGATGCATAACGTAACGGATGTTTACTAGATTATTTTAAGAATTTAAATTTTCATTAGTTTTTCAAAGTATTTTTTACTGGAAAATAAACGAATTTGATTAAATATTAAGTTTTCTTTAGAGAAAATGTAATACGGTACATGTAAACTGCTTTAATTTTAGTAAATTTTTTCCCTTCAAGCATTTCCTATTTTTCAGCAAGTTGGTATACGACTATCTTAAGGAACACTGAATCAGTTTTTTCAAATATTTAATGTGTTCTAATTTTAATTGAGAAATTAAAGTAAATTACCTTTCTAGCTTATTATTTCTTACTCGATCAACTAATATTCCTACTTACTTTAATTGTAAAACAAAAAAAATCACCTATAACTTTAGAAAAAACAAAAAACTGAAGAATAAATACATTATTTGGTTATGAAGTTTTACCAAGTAAAGTCATTATCCATTGATTATTATTTTACATTGTAAAATTTTTTATTCAACTCTAACCTTTGAGAAAAACCGTAACAAGAAATCTCCATCGACCAACATTACGGCCATAGTACCTAAACATTAAATGTATAAATTTGTATTTCATCGTAAATAGTAATGAGTGATTGTGACGAAGTTTAGAGGAAGTAATTAATTTCTAAATTACTGAATGACAAATTGTAAAAATTTCTTAATAGTTTCTTTAATGTCGCAGATATTTTCCTTCGCTATTACTCAATGTAAATTCAAAAGGACCGTTATTAAATAGTTGATAATTTTCCTGTCTATTGTCGAAACTTGTTGTCGCCTATTGTTCTATTATTTGGTAGTTTGTTTTGGCTTCTCTAGTATTCAAGGCCTGAGAATGTATAATCATTAAAGACTCCACAGGTTTTTATTATTTTTGTTTATATCTTATGTTTTTACGTATATAGCAAAGAATTAATTTTTTGTTTTGTTTTATATGGGTTTGTCATTGTGATGGATGATGTTTGGGTTTTATTTAATAAATTTGCTGAATCCATATTATTTTACGATGATATAATTAATTGTTCGTGACGTATCTCTATTTGAATGTAATAATGTTTTATTTACGACTGTAAAATTTTATCCGTACGATCGATTTTCATGCTATTATTGTAAGTATGATAAGATCGTGTTCTGTAAGACACATATTTTCTTTGTGTGATAAACATACACAGTATATATTACAAGAAGCGTTTATTAATAATCTATTTTAAGTTCTTTGGTTGTACATGAATATATTAATAATAAAAAAAATAAAAGTATTGCTATTGTTTTGCAGGATAGAAGAGACGTTTTTTTTTTTTTTTTTTTTTTTTTTAGGAAATAATATCTAAAACTTCCTTACGTACACAACGGTTGCGTTAACCTTCCCTGGAGGTATTAAAACTTAATAACTAGTTACATAACGTAAATAATTGTTCAGTCCTTCAAAACTTCAAAAAACTAGAATGATTGAAGTACGCTTTTTTGATTACAGTTTAACTCCTTAACAATTAACTCTTTTTCAAATTTGGTTCAAATATTTCTATATATGGGACATTGATCATATTATTTTTTTCAAAATTCGTTAAGGGATGAAGGATATCGTGAAAACCCCGATTTCAATTTTTTTTCACAGGCATTTTAGAGAATTTATTAACGTAAATTTTTTTACCTACAATACATGAATAATTAATCCAAAAACAATTTTTTTTTTTCAAAAATCAACTCCCACTTTTTAAAACTGAAATATATGTTGTTTTTTGCTTTATCTCCCTTCGTTTTAATTATTTTTTTGAAAGTTTTTATTTCATATATAGAACTATTAAGAAACGTCAAAAATTAAATAAGAGGACGATTTTCTTGGGAATTCTAGAATCAATCATTCTTAAAATAAGATGTGTGCAAATTTATTTCAATTTTTTAATTTTATTTGTATAAAGTAATATGCCTTTGTACGATTTGTCTGTATTATAAAAAAAATAATGTACGTACCAAAGATTGTGGTTTCCTTAAAATTTCAACATTTTACCGAAAAAAAACTATATATATATATATATATATATATATATATATATATATATATATATCCTACCCTACTAACGGGCATTGGTATGTGTGTCTGCCTCTCTTTCTCACTCTCTCGTTGTGTCCCTTACTTAGTGCCGGAATGTACCGATTACAAGCGGAAAATCCCGATTCGTTAGTATCAATTTCTAGAGTAAATTTCTAATTTAACTGTCGTTATATCAATTTTCATCATTCAAAAAAAAATATTTTTACATAAGAGGTAATCAATTTTGGACACCTAATAATCCCATTCCGAGACGCCGCCTGCCAGGGCAACCCGGCCGGATGTGCCTACGACACGCCTCTTCAGCTAGTATATATATATAAACACCAACTGCGCAAACGTACCTACGTTTGCGTAGTTGGTGTTTACTTATAATACTTAAATGAATGATAAAGTAACAAAATAAATATTTAATTCACTCACAATTTAATTACGTTTATCATTCTTGTTGTGATATAAATTTTCGCGTATTATTTAAAAGTTAATGGCATTCCTATGTTTTTATTGATAATTATATTTCAGTTACCTATTAAACTTTTACGATCAGTTGTTCCTTTTTTTCAATTGTATTTAAAACAGTTATTTCAAAAAATAATCAGAAATTACGTAGCGTTGTAAAATGCGTGTCCAATTTTATAGCTCTTAATAAAAACAATAGTGTAGTGGTTAATGTAATGTGAAGGTACATTTTATGTGTAATTTATGCATTTGTTTATTTATTCTTCTTTTAATAACATTTTTACATTCTATATGTAAAAATGAACCGTTTTTTATTATTGTAATTATATTCATTGTTGAATATTTAATTATTATTTTCACTTTTACAGTCGTAAAAATTCTGAGTTATCCTAGATAAACAAAACTTAAAAACCTTGATTAGTCTTTGAAGCAATAAAATTGGAATTTTTCGTAATACAATGAAAAGACAAACATTATTTGCATCTAAATCAGTATATTTTACGGCTAATTATGATATTATTTGCTTTACCGGGTGTTCGGACACCCTGAAAAGAACTCCGCGGTTTTAAATTAAATTTACTTTATTACTTCTAGAATTACAAATGTATCAGTGTATTCTTGGTGTATCAGTATGTCACCTAATGTGATCAACGTTCAGAGCCCTGCAAACGTCAAACTGATAATTTACCTCATTCCATACTCTGGTGAACATGTCTTCAGTAGTCGCTTCCACGGTTGTTGTTATTCTTTGGCGCGGGTGGTCGAATGACTGGACTTTTTCTTGGTATACGATGTCTTTTACATGGCTCCAAAAGAAAAATCTGTAGTGTCAAATCGGAACTTCGCGATGGCCAATCGATAGGAGCTTTCTGGGAACCTGTCGTTGAGCGCTGACCGCACAACTTTTCCATGATGTAGGGGGCTCCATCCTGTTGGAAAATTAGATTCTGCATATACTATCAATCTGCGGGAACACAAATTTCTATAACACGATCTAGTACATTATGCCCGTAATAGTCTGCTCACGGAAAAAAGATCCAAAAATTCGATTAAGCATAATACCACAACATACATTAACTTTCGGAAAGTTGCGAACGAATTCCACCGATTAGTGTGGATTTTCTGAGTTCCATACCCGACAATTTTGGTAATTTACAACTGCATGAACGTGAAATGTTGCTTCAACAGAAAGTAAAATGCGCTGCAGGTAGTTTTCATCAGCAAAAATGAAATTTAACATGGTTCCTAAAAATTTAGCACTTTGGCTTTTTATCGTTAAATTTAATTTGATGGATTAGTTGTAGTCTATAAGAACGAAGTTTCAATCGCTTGTGAACACCATCATGGACAGTGTTTTTAGGAAAGTTTAGTTGCGGATTAACATTATGAACTGAACGTTTTCAACTTCACGGGAAAAACAGTCGAATTCTTTCTGTAATTTCGGCACTTGTTTTAGGCTTA
The DNA here is from genome assembly GCF_047948215.1 of Lycorma delicatula. NCBI lineage: Eukaryota > Metazoa > Arthropoda > Insecta > Hemiptera > Fulgoridae > Lycorma > Lycorma delicatula. The sequence goes on from NC_134460.1 coordinate 132,645,548, forward strand.
CCTTGTGAGTACTTTAAAACGCTGACGCTTTCCAAAACCTGTTCACACCACTTACGTATGCTTTTTTTATTCGGAAAATTTCTACGTTAGGAATTTCTGTGATAGATTTCTACGTGTAAATTCTTTGTACGATAGTCATTGTTGAACTTTTTTTTTAATTTAAATTTATTGATTTATGAATAATTATTAATCACTGATGGTAAAAAGATTTTATCAAGAAATAATAAGTTACTAATGAAATAAAATTTTATGAACTTCTCATTAAAAAAAAATATGTGTATATGTAATTTAATAGGCGTACAAGGAAGTCATGTGGTGTTCGCATCAGATTTTTTCTATTTATCTTATTTCACTATAGAGTTTCAATGGCGCCATCTAAGAACTAACTACAGAGGCAGATCGCCTTCTACATTAATACCGAATTTGCTATTGTAGAATATGAATCTAAGAATATTTTCATAAGACGTAGCTGTTTATAGTAAAATGAGTTAGTAAATGGGACTTAGTAAAATGGGCAGTACGAATAATGAATAGAAAAAGAACAAAGTTTTTTTTACATGGGGATGTTGAAAATTAGATGAGTAGTTAAAATTCAATACCTTGAATAAGAAACGAGGAAAACTCTTCAGAATCTCGTACAGAAGAAATAGCTTGATGTTCTGGTATTTTAATGTATAATTTGGTAAAAAATAAGTGTGTATCGGATATAAACTGTAGAAGAAGAAAATAGTGATATTTTATAAACAGAAGAATTAAATGTATTAATTATGTTGAGTATAAAATTATCCAGAAAAAAAATAATGGTGAATAAAATGAAGGCAGTAGAATTATCGACTGCAACATTTGGCGAACATGGAAAACATTTTTCACAAGTTCAAAATATATGACGCACAGCACATGAATCATTAAATAGCTTCATACATACATATGTAAGGAAATTTTGCTCTGTTGTAGATTGAGGATGATAAGACCGTTTGGAAAGGAGTCAAATGATGAATCAAGTAGTAAATATTATCATTTCGTAGTCAACAATTTGTGGTAAAATTTAATTTGAGCTATAAAACTATTTTTTTTTATTTTTTTTTTTGAAAAAGGCCGCATAAGGTCATACTGTTTAGGGAACAGTCATGTACTATTTACACGAGTAGCCTCTCTAATGATTTCATTTAACTAATTTAAAACATTTCATCATTTAAATTTAATTTTAAACTTTAATTTAAAATAAAACAGCCTTAAAGGAAATCCGTATCAAAAATTAAATAATAACACATTTTTTAGTTTTTTAAATTTAAAATTTAAAAGAAATCGGCGCGTAGTTAAAATTAGTTACCAATAGCTTAATGAAATTTAGTGGCATTTCTATTGTCAATTTTAAGGAAAAAAATGATAACAATATTAATTTTTAATTTTTTTGTATAGTTTTTTAAAAAAAATAAAATTTAATTTTAAAATCCAATTTAATTTATATATTTTTTTTTCTTCAATATGGATAATTATGCAAAAAATGGTGTTTGTGAGTAAAATGAAACGCAAGACGAGAGAGACTTAGATGTTAATGAAGATAAGGAAAGAAGTAAAAAAATAACCAGTTATAGAAACTGTTACTAAGTATAAGATAAAGCTCTATAATGTTAAATATATTCAAAAATTTTTAAAGCATTTTACTGTTAGGTAGATTTCATAAGAAAGCTACCTATTGTAATGGGTATCATGATTCGACTACCGGAAAATTTCGACATATCTTCGCGTTTCACATCCCTCAGACCCCAAAACCTCCGTCAGTTCAAAATTTTATATATACATATATTTCACTTTTTATATATATATTTCACTTTCTTGTGGACATGATAACTATCGTAATCTTGCGCCAATCACTTTCAAATTGATAAATAAAATATAACGACCCAAAATCTCTGTCGAGTTCGTTAATGCGAAAAATCAGATCATGAGGTTGGAAATGGGGGCTTTTTTGAAAAAACAAAATATCGCTAAAACTTTCTTATTAAGTAAAATATCGCGTAAATTTCCTACTATTTTTTTTTTTTGATAAGGGCCTAAAACTTATTTAAGTAAAGTTTTTTTATATCACCACTATATTGGTGATATCCTGGCCCAGGGGGCGGAAAAAATGGGGTTTCAAAGACAAAAAAAAATCACACATCCTTTAATAAGCGCAGTATGGAATCTGTTTAAAGTGGTCGTTAGTCCTCTAAACATTACCTAAAAAGTTTGTCTGAAACAATTTTTGATATGACCAACCCTTATAGCAACGGATGACCAAATTGCTGCTGAAACTGTAAGAAGATAGGGCTTGTCGTATGCTAAACATGTGAAACTTTTTTACATGCAACCATTGTCGTATTGAGTAAATTTGAAGTTTTTTTAACTTTAAGGGGGAAATCTTTTTTATCCTCTACTTAGTACCGGTAAAATCTACCTCCGCCTTCCGGCGTGCCGAGAGATTTTTTTTTAAATTTAGTTTTTAACTAATTTTGTTGAATTTTCACAGCCACATAGGCTGTGAAAATTCATTGAGACTGAGGAGTAGGCAGACGCTATCCTGAGGGCTATTCTCCTGGATCCCCTCCAGGATGTCCCTATTCGAGCCCTTCTCCAGCGCAGTTTCCCAGACCGTGATTCCATAGAGGAGTACTGAGTTTATGACATGCCCATATATCCTCCTGCGAGATGACCTTGGACCAGACAAGTTACTGAGCAGTCTGTGTAATGCCTTAACCAGTCGTTCGGCTTTTGCTGCGGTTTCCTTGGCGTGGACTGAGAATGTTCTTTGTTTATCCAGCCACACTTCTAGATACTTAGGTACGGAGTCTGAGCAAAGTACGGGATGCCGTCGAGACTAATTGAAACGGGGAGCCAGCGGTCTTCTGCCTGCCATGGTTATGAACTTCGTCTTTTCATGAGATAGGCGCATACCTTTCCCCTGCATCCAGCCCTGGACCCTCCGTATTGCCATATTGGCCACAGTCGCCACATCCTCCCCCAACCTCGCCCATACTTGTCACCTGCGAAGGAAATCGGGACAAAATCCTCGTGGTAATTCAGTCAGAAAACACCGTCATATACTACTATGTTCCACAACGGTGGCCCCAATACCGAACCCTGTGGCACTCCACATGTGACTTAGAAACGGATTGGTGAATCAGTTGAATAATAGGTAAGATAACTGTCTTGAAGGTATCGCTGCAGGTTGTTGTCAATCCCTCGAACTTTGAGAGCCCCTAAAATGGTATCCCAGCGCAACGAGTTGAAGATATTTTGCACGTCCAAGAGAACGATAACAGGAACCTTCCTTGTGTGCCAGGTACCGGATACTGCCTCGTTAACCATACGAACCAATTTACCAACCGCTTTAGGGGCTGACCTTCCACGTCTAAAGCCATACTGTTTATCTGACAGCCTGTCACTGATCTCGATGTTTTGACGAAGTCTGACGTCTAGGATCTTTCCGAACCACTTGCACAGGCCGTTGATCAGGCAAATTGGCCGATAGGTGATCGGTGAAACGCCCTGTCCCAGCTTTATCAACAAGACTAGTCAGGATTTTCCATTCTAGAGGAATGAAGTCATACGCTACCATGTCGTTCAGCACCCGCAAGATCTCTATCGGGGCCCTATCCACTAGTATTTTAACTATTCGCATTGGGATCTCATCTGGTCCTGGACTAGCATGTAATCTCAAGCTCTGTCCAGTTCCATCAAGATCCAAAGCAGTTCTGGAAGTTCAATACAAGCGACCTCCTCTAGAACTATTTCCTCACGAGGTGGATCGGTACACTGCGGAAAGAGGGCCATGATGGAGTTGCTCATTAGGTCTGTGGTGAGGGCTGGTAATCTCCTCCTAAGTTTTCCTGTCACTAAGCGGTACCTTTGCCCCAGAGGTCCTGATCCACTGCATCGCAGAGGTCTCGCCAGGATTTCTCTTTGCCTCCTTAATACCTTTTTTATAGGCCGCCCTGGCTGTGGTACACACCGACGAGTGTCAGTCAGGAGATCAGGAAGATACCTTCTGGCTGTTTGCTGATGTAAGAGTTTAGCGGCCCATGCCTTTTTCCAAAGTGTCTCGATGTTCCAATTCCATCAATGTGTGTTTGACCGCTGGGCGATGACAAAACATCCCTGACCTATGACATTCATCCTGGATCCTCTCGACCAGGTCAACAGGGGGCAAGAGAACCATCATTCGAGTTGGAATCCTCTCGCTAAACCTTGCGCATGTCTGTTTGAAGTTGATCTTTCTCACCGGCACTGCCGAACGTGACAGTGTACGGGTCTCAAAGATTATAAAAAGATGGTCTGATAATGTTTCCTCCTCAACCACTCGCCAACCGATGAACTCATTGACAGAAGTATCAGATACAAAAGTCTAGTCGATGTTCGATAACGAGCGTCCCCTTCAGAACGTTGGTATTTGATCGTTCATACATATGATGTCTTGGTTTATTACTGAGCAACCTAACGAACCCACAGAGCAACCAACCTAACACCTAAAGAACCGTGTCCACCACATAATTGTAACCCATACTGCACAGCGACTTTCCAAACGTACTGTATAAAAAATTATTACAAAAAAAATCACAATCAGTGAAATCGTTTGAGTACATATTTAACTACATGGGATGCAGAAATTTTATTTTTTTATTTTTATTATGTGTTTTTGAAAAAAATGCATCGACTTAGTAATAATGCTTCTATAAAAAAATTGTATATAAACAAATTAACGGAAAATGTATAAAAATAATTTGGTAATTTATTAAAAATTGCAACGGAACCTTCTTTGTAATTATATCTTGGGTTACACGAAAACCATTAAATCGCCGTCTTACTTCGATAGAGGTGGATCATTGTTATTAGTAAAGAACATGTGACCGTTCGACCGTTCTTTTTAGCAAAGATTCATAAATTTGAACACGAGTAAGTTAGCATTTTTAATGACAAAATTATATATCGATGTACTACAACAGTCCAATACTAAGTAAATGATAAGGACAAAGTATGAAACATTTCTTCAAATCATCCCTAAAGTAAATAGAATTATTTATTAAAATTAATCTACATCTAAATTATCTGTGGAAATACAATAGAACCACCAGATCAATTTTCTCTACAGAATTAAAAAAACCATCGAAATCGGTCCGTTTCGAGAAGAGTAAAGTTTGAATATCGAAAAACATATGGGTCGAAATAAAAGCCTTATTAGAAAATAAGGCTTTTTACTTTTTAACGGACATCTTTCTAGAAGTTAATATACATACTTAGCGATAATTACGGACCGTTAGATATAAACAATAGTTTTGATAAATATCCCTTCCGAATTGTACGAAAGTAAACATTATTACTTATTCCCTAAATTGTTTGTAAATCGGATGTCTGTTTCTTATCTTATATTTAAACGTTTTGATATACTAAACTGGAATGCATTGGAAACTAATGACTAACTAGACAGGAAATAAAAAAATATTTATGTAGCCTACTTACATCCTGTTATCCTTTAATAACCTTTAAATTATTTTTTAACTGCTTTTATCAATGATAATATTATTTAAAAATAAAATTATGAATAATTTACTAATGCCAAATTAACTTCTGTTTAGTCCACCAATAGCGGGACAAAAATGATAAGATAATGAAATAGAAGTAGAAAATTTGCATAAAAGAATACTTTTGAATATTTAATAAAGTAAATAATTCATGTTTTAAGTTCTATACTTTTGTTGATATCTTAATAATAGTATTTATATTAATGTATATAAGGAAAAGACCTTACCATCTCATTTACCATTAATTCTCCCGTTTCTTGAAACAACTAGAAAACAGAAATTCGAGAATGTTATTCCTAAACGATAATAAAAAAATTAAGAAAAAGTTAATTTTAATTGTATCCAGTTAGGGCATAAAGAGTTTCTTAGTTCTCCCGATCTAAAAATCTCAATATTTCTAAGTTTTGAATTTTTGATAGATAAAAATTGACCTAGTTGTCTTTTACATTGTACTTAAAATAACTTTGCACCAGGATTCGGATTTACGTTTTGGTAAGAGATTAAAAAACTGTTGTAGTTTGCTCTATCCTCTTAGTTAAAAACGACTTTATAATACTCAAACCACTCTTTTTTTTTTTTATTAAAAAAGATTTTTTCTTTCACGGGAAGGTAGAAAATGTTATCTCAAAGTGGCCAGGCTATTTTTGCCCCTACCAGGTCTCTTCATTTAATTAAATCCAAAGAGTCTCTTGCTAAATAGAGTATTTAATAGCATAAAGATTAAAATACTTGTATATTCACATATTAGTTTATAAAATTAAGATTTATTTTGTACAGTTTGGGCATAGAACGGTCTTTTCATCTCTTTCGGTTACAAACATAAATTTAATCCTATAGTTGGAAACTTTCGTCGGAAATATATTTTTTTCTATTTTGTCTGAGTAATACAGTAAAAGTAATTAAATTGTATTTTAATCCGTTTCAGAGCCTTGACATTGAAATACTAGATTCTGGTTGAATAATAACCACCAGCTGGGTGAAGCCGTGTAAAACCAATAATTAATATATTTTTTGTAAATTGAATATAAAAATATTACTATTTTTTACCAAAGGTTTGGTAAAACCCTTGAGGTTTTGTCCAGACTTAAGGGTCAGATTCAGGACATAAAAAATTAACAAAAACATTTATGTGGACCTATCTTTTTTCATTTTCCTTCCATCCATCATTTTGTGTTTTTATAATAAAAAATTGTATTTTAAGGACGGATTAAAATAGTTTTATGAAATTTGGCGGACGTATATCCAACAACATTGTTCTACAAAGTCAATAATTTTGAAAACTTTACCTTTGAAAATTCCAAAATTACGAATTTAAAATGTTTAATCGTTATTAACTACGTATTTATTAATTGTATATAGGTATGTTATATTAAATGAAATATTAAGCGTTTTTATTTTTGATAAAATAACATCTCGGTTATTAAAATCGATTGATAAAGAAAAAGTTTAAATATGGCTGAAATTGTTAAAATAACTCACAAAAATTGTGTAGTATGACAATTTTGTGTTTGTTTTCAGTTACTGATAATAGAAGTTATTATTATTATTTACCAAATTATTTTATTATTAAAAATTGCATTATCAGATAATTTTGTGCCTGTTTACACTTAGTAATAATAGTAAACTATTAAAATAAACTATTATATAAAAATAAATAACTATTTTTAATTCAATTAGTGAATTCTGTGAAAACAGGTATAAGATTGTTAGATTACGTAATTTTTGTGATATTCTTGATGCGGTGGGATAGTGTAATCAGATTTCATTCAAATATCTCAATCTTTTGTTAAGGTATAAATGTTTTTGGAAAAAAAAAACAGAAAATTGCTGACAGGGAGAATGAGGCGAGTTAGGGCATTTGTTCGCATAATTTTTTATTTTTTATTTTGACGTCCTGAACAAGTCCGTAAGTTTGGACAACACCTCCCCGAACACTATATATATATATATATATATATATATATATATATATAAATAAAGTGTCGCATTATTACTCACGTAATATCAGTCTGTTTATTTACAGTCTATTCTTTAATTCTTTTTTTAAAAATAGAGATATCGTTTGATAAAATACTCAGAAAAAGTTATAATATTTCTAACCTTCCTAGTGTTTGTTAAAGTTTTAAATTTAATCCTATTCTAGGGATAAATTTGAAAGTGATGATTCGGTTATGACATAACAATTTTATTGACGTATTAGAATATACTAATATTTTTTATAAAACTAATATTTTAGAGAAATTTTACATTTATTTAACCAATAACCAACTGATGAACGAAAAAACTAAATTCGAAAACGACATTCTATTTAAACAAATTATAAACAATAATTAATGATTATTAGGTTGGCCAAGCTGTTTTCATTTCAAATTACCATAACAATTGAGATACTTTTACTGATAAGAACATGTTTTTACTTTAACGTACATCTTATACTTTTAATACAATGACAATCAATTGTTATTTATATATAACATTTTGGTTTATTTTATTTTATTTTATTTCATTTATTCTGTTTTATACTATTTTAAGTGAATAGTTGTAAAATTTTTATACTTAATTATATGGATATTTCTGAGGATGGATGAAGGTCCGAAAGCGCTATAATATATTTAAACATTATATAATTGTTGGTAAGCTGAACTTTCATTATTTATATATTTTTATTTCCTCCGGAAATAACAGGTTGATCTTCCATTTACAATATTTTAACTTCTGGTAAATTATGAAACCTGTAAATTGCCAAACCTGACCGGGATTTGGACCCAGAACGTTTTGGATGAAAGTTGGAGATGCTACTATTATCGAATGGGGAGGTTTTTAATAATGAGATTTATCTAAAGAAAATCATTTTAAAAAATTTTCCGAGTTGATTTATTTTTTAAATACTAAACACAAAAAAAAAAATCGACGAAATTCAACTCTGTCCTAAGTACAATATTATTTATTAATGTATCTTATAACGTAATTAAAAAAACTTTAAACATCAATATTTTATACTTTTTATAAAAAGAGTAGGATTAATTAATTTTAATTCTGTTGATTTTGATTAATTTTAATCAACTTATATTTTATTTTCTTCTACACCATTGTGAAAATAGCAAACATTTTTATCATCCTGACTAAGCTTCGAGTAGAAAAAAATTCAAGTGAAAAATTTTGAAGTAATAAAACGGTTTTTAAATATATAAATTAAATTTTTTAGGATTAAGGTTATTTTATCTTTTTTTTTAATACAGTAAAAATTTGTTAGTTCCGATGTAATTTTTTGATAAACTGAAAAACAACACAAGTAAATTTTACATAAAGATCAAACCACTTTAAGGTACAGAATTCTTTGATTGTCACTTCACTCCTTATTCAATTTTCAGAAATATTTACAGGATTAATTCCCTTAATACAAAATCTATCGAACCAAAATTAACGAATATTGAATTTAATTAAATTCAAGGAAACTTAAGGAAAGTGTTCCTTAAGATCATTACAACAATTTATTTTATATGAATTTTGTGAAATATTTATTTGGTTCTATAACGGAGAAACTTCTAGAAATATATTCTTTAGAAAATGTTGGTTTACTTTAAAAAACACAAGCTACTTTAAAAAAATTTTTAGGTATAAATAATAGCAATATAATTAATTCTTTTGAAAAAACTTTCTTTTACATTTTCTAGAAAAGTAAGAGAGATGAATGGAAAATCTTTTAGAATATTCTACAATCAGTTTAAATACCTATTATATATCGGAAGAATATATGTTTGGTCTTTCTGTACCAAATCTATACTTGAAATAAATATTGTTTTCCAGTTGAATTTTGAATAAAAATTCGGCTTGAGTAGTTATTGAAAATAAGAAAATGGAAAGGTTGAAATTTATGTGTGATCTTGTTTTGTAAAGCGGGTATGAGTTAACAGAAATTTATCTCTTCTTTATTTATATACATATATATATATATAAATGAAATCAACGTTACCAACAATTCGTCCGCGTTCTCTTTTCTAGCAATTTCGGTCATTCGATCATCCTTAGGAAAAGTTATTCTTCAATTTCAGATCATTAAAATTAAAATATACAGAATGTAAATTTATAAAGTGTTAAAATCACAACACCTGGCGTCATAGTATAAAGTTATACTTACATATCCGATATGTAAGAAGTTGTTATGAATATATCGCACGCAGTTGTTATGAATATTAGTGGTTGAAGGGATCCATCCACTAAGTTTAGGCACCTGATAATTATTAATTATTTGTTTAAATGAAGTATCTTCCTCGAATCTGGTCTGTTGTGTATTTAAACAATTATTAATAATTATCAGGATGCCTAAACTGTTTCCCTCCAATCACTAATATTCACAACAACAGCGACCTTCTTACATAAGACATGATTAACTTTATACTATGACGACCTGTTGTAATTTTAACATTTTGTAAATTTATATTCTACATAATATAATTTTAATGATATCAATTTAAGAATAACTTTTCCTAAGGATGATCGAATGACCGAAAGTGCTAGAAAAGAGAACGCGGACGAATTGTTGGTAAGGTTGATTTCATTTATTTATAAATAAATAATATTATATACCAAATGTTTCATGATTAAAAACTTAACTTAAACTCTTCTAGTTTGACTGTTTATTATTCCGCTGCGGAGGTACAATATTTCGTAGAAAAAATAAATTTCATATAAAATACAGATGCCGTTTCTGATAAAAAATTGATTAAACTATTGATAATATTGCAGCTTATTTTCCTTATTGAATTCTTAAAAAACATGTATTATTTAAATTCGGTATAGATCGAGCTTCAGAATTATTTTAGCGTCATGTCTCCATAATTGAATCCAGTTTCTCGAAAATACATCTGATATTTTAAAGAAATCGGTTCGTGAATGTTAAAAGGTTTTCCACCAGTTTTTATCAGAAAAGCTACACTGATGGAGAAATTTCGATATCAACAGAAATTGTACAAAAATAAACTTTTTTTCTTAATTTAATATACTTTACGGAAACCACTTTATGCGCCCTCATATCTAGCAAAGCCTACATGCTCCTGGTCCGTGTTGAGTAAGGTCAAGGAACATGTCCTTTTCATGTTCTCTTGATTTCTAGATTACAAATGATTTTTTCCAGATTCATGAGTTCAGGTCAGTTCTCAAAATATATTTTGTTATTATTCTTTTGCTTGCGTATTACCTGTAGATATTTTACAAATTCAGTAAAATTTAACGTGACGTTACCACACAACTCAGGAATGATCGACCTTTTCCTTTCTTTTTCCTGTTTAGCCTCCGGTAATTATCTTTCAGATAATACTTCAGAGGATGAATGAGGATGATATGTATCAGTCTAAATTAAGTGTAGTCTTGTACAGTCTCAGTTCGACCATTCGTGAGATTTGTGCTTAATTGAAACCCAACCACCAAAGAACACCGGTATCCACGATCTAGTATTCAAATCCAAGGGAATGGTCGACCTGAGACTGTACAAGACTACACTTCATTTACATTCATACATATTCTCATTCATCCTCTGAAGTAATACCTTACGGTGGTTCCGGAGGCTAAACAGGAAAAAGAGAGAGAGAGAGAGAGAGAGAGAGAGACGTTGACATATGATTTAAAAATACGAAAAGTTTGAAATATCCCAATCTGCATAGCGATGCTGTTTTCATATATCTATTACATTCGCACTGACGCTGCGTTTTTAAGTTTTACTTGAGCTCTGCAGGTAGGATTGTGGATTTTTAAAAAGATTTTTATCTGATATGTATAGATTATTATTAAGTGTATAAATTGCAAAATTTATACACTTAAATTTTAGTGAAATATTCTAGATGAAAATTCTAGTGTAATATGTGATAAATCTTTATGGGTTGCTGAAAAATTATTCAGTTTTTAAATTATGTTTATTTGAAATAAAATATATACCGTAAGGTTTAAAAAATTGACCTACCAGGTTGGTCTAGTGGTGAACTCGTCATCGCAAATCAGCTGTTTTCGAAGACGAGAGTTCTAAGGTTCAAATCCTAGTAAAGGCTTTTCCTAAAAGTTACTTTTATACGGATTTGAGTACTAGAATACTAGATCGTAGATACCAATGTTCTTTGGTGGTTGGGTTTCAATTAACCACTCAGCAACAGTCGACCTGAGACTGTACAAGACTACAATTCGTTTACATTCATATATATCATCCTTTGAAGTAATTCCTTACGGTGGTTCAGGAGGCTCAACTGAAAAAGAAAGAAAGGTTTAAAAAATTGTACGAAGATGTAAATATAATATAGTCTAAACCCATGACTTGGATTTGTAGATGTCAATTACAAGTTAACAAATACATGCTTACAAATTACAGGCTTACTCGTACTGATTTAGGAATTCTAAACTAATTATTTATTTCCTACAGATTCCATGTACAATTGAAATTTCGTAAACAATGATTTTTCTAATTCTTCCAGATGTATAGATGTTAAATTAAATTTCCTATCCGACAGTTCAGAATGGCTGATCTTGTTACGCTAGGAATATATCTAATTTCCCGATCTTTTTTTAACTTCCATAAATAATGAAATTTTATCACACGGAAAAAAATTGAAATTCATATTACCTATATTTCTCCGCTCTTAATTAAATTTAGATTGAAATCTAAAAGTAAAGAAGGTTTCAAAAACAGCAATCATAAGACTTTTTAGAAACCCATTTTCTAGAAATTAAGACTAACTGTAAACGATCTCATAAAAACTATGATAATCTATACCTGTCAATATTACTGTTCAATTGATATGTAGCTAATTATTTTTTTTTTTTTACATTATTAGAATAATATCTATAAATTCTTTTGTTTCTTGCATTAAATTTAACGCCAAAGCGAAATTTTTTTTACTACAGAATTTCTTTAATTATAAAAAAAATAACGTAAAAGTATAAAGAAATTCATTAAAAGCAATTAGAAATGGTGAATAACAAGAGAATAGACTAATTATAAAAGGGGAACTGCTGCATAAAATAAGGGGAAAAGAATCTCGACATTGTTAGAATCTTATGGTAGTATACTATCAGATTTGGTCGACTGGTCATGCGCAAATGCGCGATAACCTTGTTATATTGTTTCTACCTTACTTAATAATTTGTATACTTAACTGAGTATAAAATAATAGCGACTTCAAACAATGTCTTCATCAACATTGAAGTATCGCTGTTCGATTATGCGATTAGAAGTTGTATATATGTTGGTACACTTTGTAATTAATGTATTTTCGTTTATTTATTTATATTTATTTAAATAAATCATTTGAAATGGTCTAGTTGCATGTAATCAAAAGTTTAAACAGAGTTACACATTTCAAATAATCTGATAATATACTGTAAATTTTTTTTTTTACGAACATTGTCTTTCTTTAATGTACGGAGTAATTCAGGGAAACGGGAAATTTTGAAAATTAAATATTCTTACGAAAAAAATATATAGAATAAATCTATTTATGACAATTAAATAGAAAAAAACTGGCAAAGTAATGAATGATTTTCCCGGCTATTAGAAATAAAATTAAAAAAGTTAGAACCAAAAAATAGTAAGTGCCGACCTCCAAAGCTGAGAAGGTCTCAGTATTTAGTGCTATGTCCCGGGTTCGAATCCCGGTCAGACATGGCATCTTTTCATACGCTACCAATTTCCACCGGGCTAATGACCAAAGCTCTGTTGATGCCTCTTATTTCATAACAAAAAAAATATTTAAATATATTTTTTAGAGATTGGGTAAAAACTTTAAGAGAAATATTTCTAAAAATACTCGTGTTCAAAATTTGTTAAGCTTAACAGATTTGCTTAAATAAAATTTTCTTATATTTAACACCCCCTTTAATAAAAGCTAAAACAAGGAAAAGATAATTTTTAAAAAAACTGTTCTGTATTTTAGATGTAGAATCTTTCAAAAAAACTTTTTTTATTATTTAAACTAAAGGTAGGTAGAGCAAAAGAGCAAAAAACATATATTTTAATTTTAACTGATGGGGGAGTTAGTTTTTTTGGATCATTTATTTATGCATCTTAGATAATAAATTTGCTTTAATAAAGTTTTCTCTAAAATGCCTTTGAAGAAAATCGAAAATTTTTTTGCGATATCCCCCTTAACGAATTAAAAAAAACAAATTATCAATGCCTTATACATACAACTATTTGGTTAGGTCAAATCGACAAATGTTAGGTCAAATCAGTACGACAAATGTACGTACGCATATACATACATAGATTTGTTTTTTTTTCTTTTTGTCTAAGTGAACTACTAGTTGGATCCTAAAAAGTCAAGTTTTACAAAAACCTGATATTCCATTTTTGACATGATTACCATACTTTCCCGGCGAATATAGCTCTATAAAAACGTCATTTATGAATATATATACAAATTTTTTGAAGATACATTTAGTAGCTGAGGACGTTACCGCGTAGACATTCCTACAGTCTCGTAGTGAATCTCTACACGGTTTGACGCAACATTTCACAGAAACTTCATCAATTGCTGTTTGGATCTAGGCTTCTTGTTCTTCTATCGACGCAACTCGACTAGAGTACACTTTTCTGTTAAGATGATTCCACAAGAAGAAGTCGCACATCGACAAATCAGGAGATCTTGGAGGTCATGGAATGTCACTATTTCTTGAAATTATACAGTTACCATTGTCAAATAATTAACTTACTACAGCCTGTTATGCGTAGGTAACTTATGGTGTTACGGTTATGCTGTTATGGTGTAGACACTTCATGATGACGAATTGAATTGTGTGGGCTTGTGGCAGCAGCTCGAGTCTCAATATTATCTGGCTTATAAACAATCCGCACATCCCCTAGAAGTTTCTTTTTCACTGTTGAACCTGTTTTCTAAAAATTACCAATCCTTGAGTTAAATTGCATGTGCTGACGGTACATGATCGTATCCTTCTTAATTGAATTGCAAAATTCTGTACGCACTGTCTACGTACTGTTATTATTTTCAGTTGCGGCTCGTAGCTAAAATTAGTAGGGGTGCTGCTTCAGAAATTTTTTTTCTGGCTCTTTTCAAGGCCATGGTTAAAGTTTTCTATCAAATAAAAGAACTGAAAAAATTAATCAAATAGAATAGCTGGAAGCAGAATTATAATCTAATTAATTCTACACTTTGTCACATTCAAGAATATGATAAGCGGGTTTTAACCACAACACAAGCGGAGTAAAAAAAAAACTACCTTCCACCAGCACGCCGGGTCGCCACTGCAGGAGCGACAGTGCTTTCTCTCTCCCTCGCAGCCTCGCGTGTTTGGCTGTTGTGTGCATGCGCGAAACAGCCAAACACAACGCCGATGGAACTGTGAAGCGCACAGTTCTACACAGAAAATTTTGTATCTTTTTCAGAAATTGGGGGATGGCTTCTGACATTAAGCTTAAGGATTATATATTGTACAAGTATAAAGAAAGAATTAAAGCAAAAAGGACTCATTATACTAAATTTTATCGATAATATCAAGTGGAAATAGGGGGTGCTGCAGTTCTACAGTGCCCTTACGCAAGTCGCCACTGATTATTTTTATAAGAAGCTTTGTTGGCAAAAACATATTGCGCACCACTCCAAAATTCCATGATAATTAATTGGCAAGATGGCGTTAGCTGGCTTCTATAAGTTATTCAGTGCTGACTCTCGCCCAGGGCTACCAATACATATTACATAATTTCCCGTTTCCCTGAATAATTGTGTATTACCCCATTGTTATTGATAAGTTTTCAGTGAATATAGGATATTAATTAATTATATAATAATTTCGACTTGCCAACTATTTTTATTATTATGTCCGAGCGCTTTCGGATATTAATCCATCATCAGGAACATTTATGAGTTACGGATTAAAATTATTTCCTTCACAAATTAATATATTAGATGAATTTTGAATTTTTTAAAAACAAAAATTATAAATACAATAATTTTTCCTCAAAATGTAAAAATAATATCGACGTTGTCCATCATGTCAGTATGAAGGTCTCAATTATTATCTCATAATAACTAATAAATCATAATAATTGCTTCATACTGACATGACGGACAACGTCGACATTATTTTTACATTTTGACGATCAATTGTTATATTTATAATTTTTGTTTTTAAAAAATTCAAAATTAATCTTATATATTCATTTGTGAAGGAAATAATTATAACCCATAACCATAAATGTTCCTGATGATTAATATCCGCAAGCGCTCGAACATAATAATAAAAATAGTTGGTAAATGGAAAAATTATTATATAATTTATTTATATCAATACCAACGGGACATTGGACAACTGTGCACACGATGAAACTGCCGCATGACTGTGCACCACATTCTCGTGGACTGCATATGTTATGCGGCGTTGCGTCGTCAGTTTAATATACCCGGAAATATCTTGTGCGACGATAGTGGGATTTTGGAACGGGTGTTTCTCTTTTTGCATAGTACCGGGTTACTGCAAAGGATTTAATATGTTCATATATGTTTTTCTATAAGGACAGTTTTTTTGATAATTTTAACCTTTATTTTCAATTTGATTTTTGGTTCTATGTATTTAATTTTACTGTCCGGAGAGGGGATTTTTGCACAACCCAACGGAGTTAGATAAGTTTTACATACTTTCTTTAATCTATTATTTTAACTTTTATATTTTATCAACTTTGTCTGTGGTATTAGTTTTGAGTTTAATTTTGCCTTCTTGGCGTGTTTTAGTAGATTTTTATTATATTATTGATATTACGTTTACGCCTTGTATAGTTTATTATGTCGGAGTTATTTTACCCTTTTACTAATAGCTACCGGGCGATGATAACCCCCAGGCGTTTTTCGCCCACAAAAAAAAAAAACCAACGGGACATGATTAATAATAATAAAAAAAGGCTATCATTCACGTATGGATTTGGACGGCAAATCTATCCGACAAACAAGTCCGTCGTTGACCAAACATTTGCAGATCATTTAGTTAATTTGGATGATAATCAGTTTGGATCAATCGTAAGTAATTTTTGTGATTGCATAGCTAATAATAATACTTACATTCACAGTAGCCAATAATAATTGTTTAAAAGAATTAGCTATAATGAATTTATTTGACGATAAAAGAAAAAGAAATAGTGGAAAGGTTGTTATTTAGAAAGAAATACTAACAATTATTTTGGAGCATAATTAACTATGCTCCGAAATTGAAAGAAAAACACGCTTACCTAGAATAAGTAATTGCCTAAGAATAACTAATTGCCACTCTACGACATTTAAAGACTGGAAAATGTAGTGAAGACCTCTCAAGTAAGTTCATTTGTGCTATTTCACCAATAATGCTTTTTTATGGCATAGATAGTACCAATTTATGCGACCGAAAAAGAGAATACATGAAGGCTGGTGTTGAAATATTGTTTTCTTTTGATTCCACAAATAAACTGAATGCATAATTTATAATCGTAATCTTACTAAAAAATACAAGAGTTTAAAGACAAACATGCGGGTATGTTCTGCTCGCTGTTCATCCCCATCGGTTTTCACAACGAACAGGATGCAAGGTAAATACGGCGATTACATGGGCTAACATATGCAGAAGGTACATCCGGTGAGCAGATACACTGTAAAAATCGGTGTGTAAATGCTGTCCTAACAGCTGATTCTAGCTTACAATAATATAAAGTCTTGAGAGTAATAACCTAAAGTATATTTCAATGAAAATTATCTGCAGTGTGGATTAGGTATACAATAATTGTTCCAAGTTTAAAAATATTCTTTGATAAACTTAAACGTAAAAAATAATTCTAAACGAGGTTTTTTTTGTATTCAGCATCCAATGATTTTTTTACGAGGCCTAAACATGTTGAATTTGAAGTTGGTACTTGTACTCCTTTCTATATCCATTCAAAGTGGTCCTCTCCAATGAGGAAAAATATTGTTGATGATATATAGCCTTTAATAATTAATGACAGGAACTGGTCGAACGATGAGTTTTTTTACGTGTGCAACATTATTTTAAATTATGTTTTAGAAATCTGTTGATCATGGAAATTAATCCAAATTTGTGTTTGTTTTTGATTAATTTTAATGTCCTGTTTGAATAAACAAGATGTAATTTGGATAAATATGTCTAGACTGTAAACTGCTACTATTCCTTACAGACTGATTGTTCTGCTGCAATTAGATCGTTTTAGGGTGTAACATCCTGGAAATTTAGAGGTGTGGAGTACGGTAAAGAAAATGACCAGTTGGTTCAATGAACCGTATACTTTGATCACCAAAGTTAAGAGCGATGGGTGCGGTTCACTGTATGTTGGTAATTTTTGGTGTCTAGATCATAGCAATCGATGTTATTATATATTTATTTAGAAACTGTACCTTAACTTATACATTACGATCGTTTATGATTTTATACGATTTTATCATATTAGCTTCTAAACTTTGGTTAACATTTACATAATGAAACCAAACTACTCTAAATAAAAGAAATATTTTAATTACGCCTACATTAATTTTATAGGTTTTGGTTTGCTTTGATTTTTTGTCTAATTAGTAAATACACAAATAGTGTTGTGTTTATTTCTGCTGTGTTGCTGTTCTTGTTTCTTCATCCTACAGCACATAAATAGGCAACTCGAATGAAATTTATAAAGTGATTCGTGAATTTCGAGTTAATGTTTACCCAGATTATTCAATTCTATTTTGAACAGTCATTAGAACGTTAATAGAGGTAATGTTTTCTATTTGTAGATGTAGTGCATCCAACATTTTATAAACGTCCCACATTTGCTGTTGTGAAGGAAATATTTTGAAGTTTAAATAAACAGTGTTGAACCACCGTTTCTTTCCCACGATATCTCGAACTAAGATGTATAATATCGCCGGTCGGTAATTGAAAGTGTCGTGTTGTAAAGTGTAGGATCATTATTTGCTTCTATAAAATTATGTAGAATAATAAAAACAAATTGTAAACATTTTCGAAATACCTAGCAATTATAAAACTATTTTTTAGACACAGTTTTACCCCTATGCCAGTTATTAATTACAATTAGAAGCTGAACATAATGAACAGTGGATTAATATTAAGAAGAATTTATTTTTATGCCGTAAAAATAAAATTGTAGTTATCATTATAGTTAGCGCAATAAAATAAAAAAAAGCTAACTGTGATGTTCAGGTACGACATGAATTTATTACGTTTACCTACAAATTTACTTGGAGATTTCGAACATAAAAATGTTGTCTTAGTTGAAAACAACGGGTATTAGTGAATTTCATTTTTAAATATTTGACGAACGTTAAAAAAAAAAAACCGTGTAACACCAATCATGAGTTTTACATCACGAATTTATAATCATTTACGTACAGGATGTAAAAAATGAAAGTTAAATTTGTCTGTTCGCGTATCATTTCAGATTATTTGTTAATTTTGTTTGTTCTTTTTTTATTTAAAATACTGAGTAATATGCGTCATAAAAGAAATTTTTCTTTGAAAAAACATATTACAAACCATTTTAAAGAATTTTTTTTTTTTGCAATTAAACCTTTTTTTATGTTAATGTGTGAAATTGTATTTATTTGAAAAAGTTAAATCTCCAGGAAATAATGACAATTTACAATAACATTTATTTTTTATGTAATTAAAAGGAAAAAGTTTTTTTTCACCTCTTTTCCCGTTGGTATAGTTTTAATGTTTTATAATTTCCATAGAAAATTTTATTTTAAATATAGAATGTTAATAAAAATTAAAAAAAAAAAATTGTATACCGTATTAATATTATTAAAGCACAAAGTTAAGTGAAAAAAATGTTCTACCTATACTGAAAATGTAAATAGCTGTTTAAAAAAAGCCGCAATATTGATGAAACCAACTGCCTGAAAAATTAAAAATATGTTTAAATAAAGAAAATTTTTTTCTTTAAATACAAAAAGCAATTTTTTCATAAAATATCTTAAATAATGAGATTTGAATCTTTGAAATAGAGTAACTGAAAAAGCGAAAACATGGTATTTTAGACACAAATATTCTCACAGATATTCTCACAAATATTCTCAAATATAAAAATTCTCACAGATTTTCTTTCATTAAAAAGTAACTCTCAAGAGTTATTCAGAAAATAGCAAGTCATAATGTGGTATAAGAGTCAATTTTTCCCATCATATTGTTTCTGTAGTATAACTTTTTAAATATTAGCTTTTTCTTTTTTGTTGAATACTGTATATACTCGTATTAGAATGATATATAATCTTGGCCCTAACTCAAGCTAGATAATACTTCAAAAATTTTCTCGTATTATATAGTAGTTCCTGGTGCGTTATCCCTTTTAGTTCGGAAATATTTTTTGTTATTACCTCGTTTGTGTCATTTTAATAATAAATTATTTAGAACCAAATTTAATCTTACCAATTTTTCTGCAAAAACTTTATATAAATTTAATATTTTTACGGTAAAAAGAACATTGGTTGTCATCATAATTAATTCAAAACAAAATGAGTACAAGAATAAATGATAAAATAAACATTTTATCATTTATTCTTACTTTTATTCTTACATTTTATCATTACTTTCATTTTTTTTAAAAATGAAAGTAATTTTTTGGTTGAAGATTCTCGAGATCGGCAATATGAAACAATAATTAAAGATTTTTATGGTTTCATGAATAAATACTCAGTAATAATTCTAGTTTTTTAAAAGTTTTATTTAAATCCAATATTATTCAGAGATTAGAAAAAGAATTAAATTTATTCTTTCAACGTTATTTATTAATTTTGTAATAAAGTTTTACACATTTTATTGTGCGTTCGAAAAGTCTCTATATAGTACGCTTTAGAATTCTGTGGTGCTTTCTGTTCGGCGTTAGGTTAGTTGCCCTGTGTTCGTTGGATGTGTTCAATAATAAACCAAGACGTCAGTTGTTGAGTTAATATTGAATCTGCTTTGTTTATTTACTCGTTGTTTCGTTTATCGGAATCAATGGTTGTGAGAAAAATATGGTTATTTCGATAGATGAACGCATTCTCGATGAACACGTCTTTCGTGAAGGTAACAAGTATACTGATTTAATGAAGAACAAATTTTCTGAAAAGTTCACAAATATTCCTGTTTCTCACTGAAATGCATGTCGAACTCATATTGAAAAACTTCGGGCAGTAGGCTCTCTATTGAAGACACTGATCTAAGTGGATGACCACAAAATATAAACGAACAGAAGTTGCTTGATATTTCGGACGCTATGGCCGAACGTCCATTAGAATCAATGTGTAAGTTAGCACATCAGCAAGATATCGGACTTGCTATCGTACATAAAGCTGTAAGAAAAGAATTGAATCTTTTCCCCAGGAATTATAACTGTCAAACACAAATTAATAATACTGCAGTCAGGTAAAAATATATCTTTCTAGTCGGTCGAGTGTAAGTGGTATAACTAACTCTTTAGTAATCTTTTTTTTTTGTTACTTCTTCCTTGGGCTGGACCTGTTTTAATATGACCACAGCCCCAAAGGAGACTCAGGGAGAATCATTCACCTCTGCACTTCATCCACCAACTTCAAACGGATAATTTTAACCAACATCGCGGACAACGCGTGCCACGTCCGTTCGTTTCAGGAAGTCCGGGATTAGTCTGTGGGTCTATTAATCTGTCCTTTGTCTATTATTCCCAAATCTAAGAATTATTGTTTATCAATCTCCAAAACTCGAAACAGAAAAATCTAGTATCCTGAAAAATTATATTTAAGATTTAAACCTCCCCCTTTATTAAATAACTAACAAATGTAAGAAATTTTAAACAAGGTCTGTCTGGTGAAACTATTTTTCTCTTTATTATTCAGAAGTTGTGGATTCCTATTAGGAACTATTGTAATATAGTAAAATGGGTTTGAATATAAGAAAAAATAAACAGCGTTTGCATACATTTATATATACGTATATGTTTTTCAATTGCATCATCATAAAAATAAATACATAGCAGATTTAAAGAGAACTCTTTTGCATCGTTCATTTAAAATTTAAATTCTTAACGTCATTGGCATGACACTGAATAGCAAAATAGTTTTTTAACATAAGCATTGTTACATATTACTATAATAAAATATGATTGCCGTTATTTGAATTGTAACAAGCTGAACATGAACAGGCTATTGGACATGAACAATATAAAATTACAGTTTACGAATATAAATAAGATAATAACATTTTTTTATCATTTACTATTCATTATCAGTCTTCTGTATTAAGTAATGTAGGATTATTATTGAATTCCTCGGATAAAAACTAGACATTTTTTTTTTAATTTACTTGATCAGTTAGTTCTCTTACTATTATTTTAGTATCATAACTTTCTTTTTCCTGTTTAGCCTCCGGTAATTTCCGTTCAGATAATACTTCAGAGGATGAATGAGGATGATATGTATGAGTGTAAATGAAGTTTAGTCTTGTACAGTCTCAGTTCGACCATTCCTGAGATGTGCGGTTAATTGAAACCCAACCACCAAAGAACACCGGTATCCACGATCTAGTATTCAAATCTGTGTAAAAATAACTGTTTTTACTAGGACTTGAACGCTGAAACTCTCGACTTCCAAATCAGCTGATTTGGAAAGACACGTTTACCACTAGATCAACCCGGTGGGTTTTTATTACCATAACTAAATGGTTTGTAGGTTTCTTAATTTTAGATACGAATCATTTCCAAGTATTTTCTACCTCCTTTCAACGATTACAAGCATCCTGTACAAGGCTTACTAAAAAAAAATGAAGTGTGAAGTAGTTCTTTGTTATATTTTTCATTAGCTTATTATGGTTTGTATATATCATCATGTACATCAGGGCTACCGAAATTCTGTTAATATTTAAACCTAAAAATGAGACCTTCTCTCTGTTATCGTAGGCTGATTGTAAAACTTTTATTACTACTAGAAAATGTATCTGCTATTGGTTTATCTTATATTTTTTACATGTGTTTCAACTATATAAAAGACTGGGACAGGTAGTACAAAGCAACATATAAGTCTTTCCATTTCTGCCTCGACGCAGAAGAGGAATATGAGTTATTAATGTCTATGAAATAATATATTTTTTGTTAGCAAAGATTTTCTTTAATTTAACAGAAAAAAGTATTTCATAAGATATTTTGTAAACACCTAGAGGACCTGGTAAAATATTATTTTTTATTCATATATATTTATAGATTTTTTTTTTGTAAAGTTATTCTTATTACGCCCTTCTGAAATATAATGCCTATTCGGGCTATTTCAAAAAGAACGAATTTTCAGTATACAAAAACTTAACACAGTTTTCCACGCACGAGAAAGGCCTTTATTATTCTTCCCATGTCATTTCTAATAAATTGTCCCACTTAAAATATCTTTCCACCATTAATTTAAAGTAATAATTATGAATTTTTAAATAATATTAAAAACTTCTTAATTTTCTGCATCTCCGTTTAATTTATGAATAAATATATGAACAAATGATTTTCTTTAACGCCTTCGGTAATTTATTATTACATAAATGTAATTTATTTTGTTATTTTAATGTTTAGTATTCTCAATATTTAATATTTTAAATAAAAAATATGAATTATCTCTTCTAAATTTTATTTTATAATTAATTGTGTGTTGATGGTGTTTATCTGATTAAAGTTTTACTACGGTCTCTTTTGGATCCATCTAGGGAAATACTGGGATAGCTAATTTTTTTTTTATCTTGGAATAATACTTCTCTTCATTCTTTCAGTGCTCTGAGTAAAAGATAATTATGTACCGATCAAAAGATATTTATTTTACTTGCTTATTTATACAGAATGAAGTTATTGAGGGGAAAACTCACGTAACGAATGGTAAAATAGACCCAAAAGTGGAAATGAGAAAATAATAAGTTAGTTTATCTTGTTGGAGAGGGAAAATTACCGTTAAGTTGCATCGAAATAGCCGCACTGACGGTAGGTCAATAACTTCAAACAGTGGACTGGGAAAAAATTAAAGAATTGAAACGAAAATGAGATCATCATGTCCCGGTTCATCCGGGGAATTAAGGAATGCCGTCATAACTAGGAATATGACACTTCCACCACAGGATTTAAAAAAAACAATATTCTGTCTTAACAATGTGATCTAAGTAAACATTTTTATCCAGGAATTGCAAATTCTTAGGCATGGTATTTTTCCATAATTCACTATTTTTAACATGAAGGTAGGTGTTTACACATGGTCTCTTTTGCTAATAAAGAAACTAAACAGATGTGTTTGGAATTTGTAGAAGCCTGTGTATAGCAAACACCGGGTAAGATTTCAGATGTAATTGAAGATTTTTTTTTATTTATCAATTAATTCCTAAAATCAGTTTCACTTAATATATTTGTTAAGGGTTTTTTCTCCTAAAAAATATGTTACGCTTAATAAATAATTCGATTAGTTGTACGCAATACATACCTTTTAATTTTAGGTATATTATAAAATAATTATTAAAATATAATCTTACTAGCTGGTCAGGGGTAAGTAAATATGATTTTACTTCGCTCTTCCTTCGCATCTAGCTCTGTGTTCATTAGACTCATGCTTGTGAAAATAATAATGGTATTTAAAAATTGAAGCCTGTTCATTTTATTAAAACTATCAGTGTATTGTAATTTCTTTAGATCAACAGTTTGTCAGTACAGGACCCGTAACTTTGAGTGATCTAAAGAATGCGGATTTCAAAATATTGGTTCCCATCTTAAAAATAGTAGTTATGGTTGGTTATCCGTTCTTTGTACGGGTCAAAATGTATTTCGCCCGGATTTAGCGTTACCCGACAAACACCAGTAGGAGATCACCATACTTTGTTTCTCTTCTTTTTTTTATTTATTTTTTTTGTTTTTTAGTCAGCGGCTGTGTTGGTCATGCTGCCTACACCGTTTAAAAAAACAAAGAAAAACCGAAAATGGTTTTTAAATATTTATTGAAAGAGTATTTGAAAACCCAAATCTACTGAATATATCGTTTAGTATAATCGGAAGCGGGGAAAATTTGTAATCATATTTTAAACTTTTTACCTTACTTCACCCCTTTCAAGTTCGAATATCGAAAAATCTAGAAATTGGTTTTTATATATTCACATGAAGATTACACACATCAAAAATCAAGTTGATATTTTCATTTGTTATCGGGAAATTCAAACAAATAGTAAAATTCAGTTTTAATCCATTTTAAATCTTTAAATTGGGAAATTCCAAAAATCCTTTCTTAATGTCCAATTACACAGAATGAAGAACGGGTATACAAGGTATACAAATTTTCATCAATTTTTCAGTACCCTTTGGTTTTGTTGATTTTGAGTCAGTCAGGCAGGATATGTTGTTTTATAGATACAGATTATAGAGTTTTTCTTAAAAATTGAACAAATTACATTTATTTTTTTAACCAACAATACTTCAAGTCCTAGCAAAGGCAGTTACTTTTATATGGATTTGAATACTAGATCGTGGATACCGGTTTTCTTTGGTGCTTGGGTTTCAATTAACCTCACATCTCAGGCATGGTCGAACTGAGACTGTACAAGACTACACTTCATTTACACTCGTACATATCATCCTCTGAAGTAATATCTAAACGGTAATTATCGGAGGCTAAACTAGAAAAAAGAAAGAAAGATTATATTGCCGGTTCTTCCATAATAAAAAAAAAAAAAAAATGTTACATTTGAAACTTTTTCAACGACCTAAATTAAAATGATTGTTTAACCTTCCATTAATTGAAATTATAATTTATTACTATGATAATATTAGAGCTACTATTGTAATTATTAAATATTTTAATAAAATATTACTTCAAATTACTTGAATATTGTATTTTGATGACACATTGTTACCTACCATTCACTTCCTATAATCTTTGCTGATTTATTATTCATGATATTATAATAACATAAAATTACAGTGGTAATTTAGATAAACAACCAATCTAAATACCAATTTGTTTTGTTTATTGTTTTTTAACAAATAAATATACGGAGGAAGAAAAAATGGTAATTTACCCTATCTGGATTAAAGTTCATTGAAATTTATGTAACAAACATGATTAGGAATAAAGATTTGGTGTAGTAATGTGTTACTCTTAGCGAATGGTATAGAAATAATTATTTATTATTAAATTCAAGTTAATAGGTTTTAGTACAAAAGTCAAATCTTCCTAATCATCGCAGTTGTAATTTCAAATACACAATAACTTAAATAAAATTGAAAACAACTTCATATAGTAAATCGCGTCAAGTTGTCCGTTAGTGGAAAGGGAACTAATTCGCATTATAGGTCTATTAAAAAACATCGAATCACTTTAAATTTTAACATAACAGGGAAGCTAGTGATATCGTCGTTAGCGAATAAATAACTGCATCTATGAATTAAACTTTATTTATTATCTTACAACGTTACAGCTTGTTATATAAGAACATATTATGCTTTGAGAATTATACACACATCGTTTTATTATGTTCAAGCAATTAGGCTCGATAAAAAACGTTCCATGTAATTCATAGAGGCAATAGAACTCGAAAACCATTACAGATTTAAAAATTAAAACTTCTTTTTTAGCCGATGTGAGAGGATTTTTTAAGAACATATGTTAAGACATTAAATAAATAAAATTTTTCAGGAATTTAACAAGTAATTTGTGTTATCACGTATATGTTTTGCTCTTGGAATCATATCATCAGAGCGCTTCTTCCCTTTCATTTAGATGCGTAAGCGTAGGGATACTACTATTACAGGGATTTACTGTCTCTGTAATTCTATAATTATCCTTATAATAGGGATTTACTAAGTTTTACAAATTTTCAATTCGTAATACTAAATAAATGATTATATTATACAAATTAAACCACAGATGAATGAACTTTATTTAATTTCAAATACAATGCTTTGTGTTAATTAGGTAGGGCTGTATTTAATCTTCTACTGTACAAAAGAATAAAATGGTTATGTAATATCACTTTAATGTATTTATTCTTTTGTCGGTATATTTAGTCCGTGATATGATTACTAAGTAACCTTTTTCATATTACTGTATTTTTAATTACAATGTTTATTCTTTTTGCATATAATTAATTACGAAATCAGTATAATTAAATATTAAATATAATCTTTAAATATTTATTTTATATATAGCTTATATCTCAGTGTGTCAGTGTGCATGTTGTCTTTGTTCCTTATCGATTACCAGTACTCAAATTTTCTCTTAAATACCATTCATGTGAATTACAGATCAGTAGCGTACCATTGAACTATTAAATATATATGTCATTAGAAGAGCGAATGAATTAAAAATGTTTTGCAAGTTAGTTAATTCTTTAATGAACTGATCAAAATTAGGATTAATATTTTTATAACATCAGATAAATTTATGTCTTGTTTTAAACTATACAGGTGAGAAAAGAACAATTAACAAAAGAAAAAAAAATGTTATTTGATTTTCACAAAAAATCATTTGTGAAAATAAAATATTTTATTTTGTGATGGATTTACATCTAGTAACGGCTTCAGGCATCGATTAAAAGAACATTTTATCCTTTAAGGACTCCATTTCAACTTTTAAGCGCGTTATGTAATTGATTTATAATTTTTTATAATTTCAGTTTACATGATAATTCCTTTTTTAATAAACAATTATGTTTCAACGATAAACATTTTAGTGAAACTTTTTAAAATTAAATCTTGTATCCCAATTGTCGTAATAATTATGTACAAGTTAGATTACTTATAATATGAAAATAAAACCCTTTATCCAGCTAGGTGTTCATTCCACCGATAATTCCATTGCGGCTATTAGAAAAATAAACAATGCTATCAGATTACAGTGGAAGACCTGTGTTATTAAATTTGACAAACTATTTATCAGTATAGAAGAAAACAGTGTATTCATATTTTAACTGAAGAACTGTAGTTTCCATTTAAAGATTAAAAAATTATTACAGAAAAGACTAATGGATTTTTCTGGAATATATTGAAATGTTTGTCTGTTTATAGCATTAAAGATCTAAAATTAACAATTTTTAAAATATTATTTTCATGTCTGTAGATTCATAAACAGAGCGCATTGTTTATATCCTTCTCATATGTGCGATTGCAAGACAAATAGACATTTATTTGGAATTTTTATTCTTTAAATTTAACCATTTAAAATTTTTATTTTACTAAAAATAAAAATAAATATTAAACAATTTAATTTTACTTAAAAGGGTTACAAAATGAAGGAATATTGATTAAAAAAACTTCTATTAGAAAATATTAAGAAGGATAAACTGTTAAAAATTAATGCTATATTTCATGGTAATTGCTGCGCAAAATTCTGTTTCATTGTTAAATAATTTTCCTTTTGTGTTAGAAAATGTTTAGATTGAAACGTATGTATGAAAACATTGTCATTATTATCATCTGACGTGAGACAGATCCTTTCCACCACGTCCTTTTCCATTCTCATCTACTACAGTGAAACTTTCTGATATCTTCCGCTTGTTTTTGAGCATAATTTTAACTCTTTTAAAGCTTCTCTTTTTGTTCTTTGTACTGATTTTTCTAGAAATGTCTTATCAAACCTTCTTTTCTCATGATGTCTTCCAACCAATTACATTTTTTATTTTGAATTTTAAAAATAATCTTCTATTTTCATTTTTTTACCACATTACTTCATTTTTCACTCTGTCCGTAAAATTTTCTCCAATATTTTTCATCCCCCACTCTCAGCTGCTTTTAACTTTTCTTTTTTGCTATCCATTTTTTACATACAAACTGAGTTCATTCCAAATACAACTTTTCATAAAACGCTTCAAATGTTAACTCCATCTTGTACATAATAAATGTTTACTTAACTATTCCCTTTCTAATTTTTATCTTATTTTCACTTTGGGAATCTTCTTTAATGTGGTACTATCTAATTCCCTATACTGTTTTAATTATTTAAGTTTTCCTTCTTTTGCGTATACATTTGTTGTCTTATTGTTTTCTATCCTCATTATTATTGTTTCGTTAATTTTTATTTTTATACGGTATTCTGTCATTATACCTTCTAATTCTGAAACAATCTTTTAAATTCCCTGTGTTATATCATCTAAAAAAAAAATTGAAATACACATTTTTCTGATGAACCATGGTTTTCAGTATCTTAATGAAATTTGATATTAATTAAATTAATTAAATTTAATATTTTATAAATGTACTCGTAAGATGCAGTGAATATTGTTTAAGAATTAAGTGATTGCCGTAAAATTATACAATTATAATTCATAGTTCTTTAAAGTATGCACGCGAATAAAATTTAAAAAGAGGGGAAAATGTAAAATAAATGCTTCGTTAAGAAAAAAATAGTGTTTTAGTTAAGCATTTTTATCATTAATCTAATCAAGAATTAGAAAGAGTCTTTTTTTATATATTTATGCATTTTATTTAAATGAGGAATGACCTGTTCACAAATTAACATATTCGTTTTAAAAATTGTGGGTGTGGATGTTTATTCAAAGAAAACGAACTTGCCGCTAATCCGGTTAGGTCAGTCAAAGCCTTTCAACTTACGTGAGCAAAATGAAGCGAAATTCATTAACCTGCTAACCGTGGTGTGAGTGACTGTAAATATCATTTATCTTCTACGGGTCGGTGATCCTTAAAGTCGAACTTTACAAATTATAATATGGAAACTAATAAACTCGAAACCTATCCTTCACAATTTCTGTTTAGTAACATTATTCATTGTTGTTTACATATTTTATGATTGTTACTTGTTATTAATAATAAAATATAATAAAAAAAATCTTGATTTCTTTTATGTTATTAGTCTCCAACGAAAGATTAGTTGAGTAAAAATTGATCAAAAAAATATGTGTAATAAAGAAATAGTGACGGACCAATTCCCTGTGTTATATCATCTAAAAAAAATAATTGAAATACACGTATTTTTTGATGAACCATGGTTTTCAGTATCTTAATGAAATTTGAATATACTATATTTAAATTTAATATTTGATAAATGTACTCGTTGGCCTTTTTTGTTTTACATGCTTGGGTTTCTATCGAGATTCTGGAGAGGCCTAGTGAATAGGATGATCTTAGTATGTTTGGAGGGAGACCAGTAAGTAACAATGATTATTTGTTTATTTACAAATGTCTAAAAAAATTGAAGTTTTATAAAACCTTTGTTTGCTTTGTTCGAACAAAAATTAACCGAGTTATAATAGTATTATATGATTCCGCTACGTGAAAGTTTGCCTCATGAAACTATGTTTTTTCGTGATTAATTTTTCAATTAAGGTTCTTAAAAAACATAAATTAAGAAAGTAATGTTAGAACTTCATACAAAATAAAGTTTCTAGAGTTTAATAAAAAAAAAATTTGTGTATTAGTAAAAAAATTATTGTTATTAAGATAATAATTATTATTATTTCTTCTGCTAAGAACACTATAGTTTCTATGTTAGATACTGCTTACTTTAATTAGCTTCATTCTTTTATCACTTGTTGACGCTTCTCATAATCATTCCATTGTCAAAATTTATTATTGTACTGGTATTTTTAAATTTCTGTTAATATTTATTTATATAGCGTATAGTCAACGCTTCTCCCTATATTTGACGTCATGCATTTTCTTGCGTTCTTCTTCTTCTCTTTGAAATTGAAAAGTACCAGCACAATCAGTTTTGACAAAGTAATGGTTCCGAAACGCGTTAACAAGTGATAGAATGAAGCGAAGAAAGGTAAGCAGTAGTCAACATAGAAAAAAATATGTATTAGTTTTGTTTTTTAAGTTTGTACATTAAAAAAAATTATAAAATACAGAAGTAATTTTTTAAGGAAAGAATTAATATGTCTCGATAAAATTGTTAATATTTATAAAATAAAAGTTTATTGAAAATCATTGAAACGGAATAATAATGTGCCGTTATTTTTTGCACAAAAAATATTGATGTCAACTTTATTAGATTTTATTTTTTCGGTATTAAAGAGAAGTAGTATAGAATTAATTCCCCACAGAAAGATCACATTAAATTGTTAATTTATACTCTCTAGCCCAGTGTTTGTTACAACTTTGACGTATTTAAAACATCTGAGGAATAACAGGCACAATCACGATTACTTTTTCTATAATTAACGATATTCATTGCAAAATCAATCCCCATAGAAAAAAAGATGAAGGTGTCACCTGTATTGTTGAATATAACCTCTAACTGTTATGAATATTTATTTTAACTTTAGTAACAAATCTCATACTTCCGAACTTTGTTAACATGAAAAATTGAAATTTCTAATTTAGCTCGAATGATAGATTGCAACAATAATTTTAATTTTAAAATAATTGTAAATAATAGTATTGTATTGTTTACAATACTATTGTAATTGTAAACGGGGAGATTCCCACACGAAGTCTGGAGTTATACAACTCATTACCATTCTTTAATATACCGTTTTTGTAAGTACTTCTTAAATTAAGCCACTGGAAGTCTTTGAGATAGTCGAATAATTTTCATAATTAATAGTAATTCTTTACTCTTTTTATGAAAAATAACTTATTGTGATTTTCTTACAATTCACGAATGAGATAAAACTACATTTGTGTGTGTGCGTATATTTTAAGTGGTTTTTTGTACGTTTTTACCACTACTACCTTTGAGCGTTGTTTATACTTCCTTAGGAAGTTGTTTTACCTTAAAGACTGGCCCCTGGGAATGTAAAGAAAAGGAATATTAGGTTTTAGTCTTTTGTCAGTTAGTTGGCACATTAAATTAAAATTAATATACGTGTGTGATGAGATAAAACCTATTAAAATGATTTAGAGAGATGTTTAAAAAAATGTTACATAAATATTCGTCGCGTCGTATAAGAGGAAACTTTAAAAAAGTTACAAAAATGTTTAAAAAAAGTATGTATATATATATATATATATATATATATATATATATATAAATAAGAAGTGTTAAGACATCATAAGAAGTGTTAAGACATACTTAGTAGGGTGCCAGTATATTGTATCATGATTCCCATAATACAGAACACACACACACACACAATCCGATCTTTTGGCCGTCGTTTTTTAAAACGAATCATCATTCTCGTTTTTTATACTTTAAAACTACCGACAAAAATAATTCGTTAAGAATGAAAAAAAATAAAAAAGTTGCCAAGTCATCAGTAAATAATTTTTTAACAGAATAATTGTTTGCGTTTTATTTAGTAGTATGATTGTAGCGTAAAAAACACAGTACGATGTGCTTAGGCGATAAGCCCTTTTTCTTTGATGTAGCTAATATAATGATTTTGTATTGTCTGTACTGACGGAATGACATTTTAACTATAGTATAAAATAAAAATCTTTGCATGAATTTTTTTTTAAAGGCTGAAGTTAAATTTTTTTCGGTTTGTGTAATGATTTCTATGTTTAATTATAAAAGTTTAAAATGTTCACGTTTTGAAATTTTTATACTTATTAAAATGAATGTCCATTTGTTAATTAATAACTAATTATCCATTTGTGGCCTGGCGGATATTTCCGTAAGACTCTCAATTTTTAGAATGTTTTCCGTAGTTAAACTTCTCTCAGATGACTCTTTAGTGTATGGAGGATAAGCGATTTGTTGCTGCATTTATATTAGCTAGTTGATACAAAACTATTATCAGTAATATCCGGCTACCATTCTGTGTAAAGGTATTCCCATCTCTCTAAGAATTATGAATGAGGGGGATTAATTCCCATTGCTTGGAGAGAGGTCTTAAAGCATTCCTTAACTCCAAATTTAGTCTTTTTTCGAGACGTCATAGAATATATTGTATCTTGTATTTTATAAGGAATTATGACTCAAGAGTTTATGAAACAGGTACTTCAGTCTTTTAGGCTTATTGTACAGCCAATGCGCAGGAATAAGATCCAAGGTTAGTTCAGGAAAGAGAGGATAAAGATAAGTTAGAAAGGACGATATATCATCAGAGAATCCGTAGGAGGAAGCAGGCAACTGTCGTAAGAAAGGTCAAGGCACCGTCCAGGTAGCACGTTCCCACCCCAATCCCTCTTGTGATCGGATTGTCGCCTAATTTACAGAAAATATATTCAAAAACTTTAAATTTGATGCACTTTATCACAACCGGGCAAAAATATTACTTTTATGCTGTTTTAACATTGAAAGGCGATTTTGACCAAACAATCCTTAATTGCTGTATAGATTCTTATGGTCCTGAATCCCATTTTGGTGTTAATATACTTGTTTCTTAAACATTAAACTATGTGTATTATATGTAATTACTGGAATTATATGATAGTGATTTTAAATAAAGAAATCTTACTATGTCTGTACTAAATCTTTTGATGTCATGAAACATCATGATGTTAGATCATCATGAAATTTTGTTTACTCGTATGAACATCAAAGTTACCATGTAAGGATTTTATATCATCCGGCTAAAGGAAACAGATTTATTTTGACCAAGGAAGCGCTCGCTAAGCTCTTTCGTAATTGAAATAATACGAGAACATAATGAAAATAATTTTTTTTTTTAATTAGCTGCCGTTTGAACAGTCGTTATGCACTTACAATTTAACGTTCTGTAGAGCTTCATCGCCGTCTCAGAGTACAATTTTTAGGTTTTATCACGTTGAGCGTACTCGTAGCGTATCGTCATAGATTCGTACTAGATTCTTTCCGGAATAGGCTTCATGACGCTTGCTACTTTTTCACATGGGGCATATTGCAGAAGCACACGAAGCGTACAAACTGTCGAATGTCCCGCAAATAAATCAATAATCAATTTCTGGATACTCAAGTCGTTCAACTATGTCTGTCTAGTGACGATGAAGAGTACTTTTGTTTTGTTATTATTATTATCAACGCCGACTAAAAAGAATACGAAGAAGACTTTTAATTCATTCCTCTATAAAAATAATTTAAATGTTGTTATATTTTTTATTTGTGCAACAGAGTTGTTAGAAAATGCCACGAAATTTAAGATCTGTTACAGGATAAGTAAGTGTACTTATCCAAACTACAGATCCAAACAGACTGTATCCAAACTTCCTTGGAGTTTGGATAGTCAGATCAATAATAATTAAACGTAACACTAATGTGTGATTCTGAGAAAAAACCTTTGATTTCTTTAAGATAAGCAGAAATTTTATTTAAAGTTATTCAAAAAATATAAAGTTAACAAATAATGTTGTACTAAATATGAATATTCAAACATATAAGAGTAGATGAAAATTAAACGAATGAAAATGAATAGCGCCAATAAGTTACTGAAATCTCAATAGTATACAAAAAGTTTCTATCAAGAATTGGGTATTAATACCCAATTTGGGTATTAATTCCATCTTGCATATATGAGAAGATACTGGAGAAACGGAAAAAGATGCTAGCACTCTAAACGAAATTTTTGAACGCGCAGAAGTGTACACGACATATTTGCTGTTGCTAACTGTGTGTTCTGTAATGGGAAAAATATTTATATTTTCGGCTTAGATAACAGATCTTCAGACAATATCAAAATTGTTGTTTTAATTTTCCAAAATTTTCTTCAGATAATTCAATTTATTTCTGACATCAAGCTTAATTTTACGTGAATTTTTATTCTTCATTCTACATGGATTGTCTTTTTTGTATCCTCATTCTTTACCGTAAAATATTTTATGAAGAAGATATTTCCTGCTTCGTCAACAGTTTTCTTAAAAGATTGTCGTTTCAGCCATACCAGTGTTTAGAACATTATACAAGCAAATAAGAGTGCAATAACTGTATATAATAGTATTAAAACCGTATAAACTGAATTGAAAAAACTAACACTATTTATTGTTGAGTTTTCCAGAGAACTTATCTAATAAAATCTGTAGCATCACGCCAAACGGTATACCTGGCATTACGGCTTGCGTTATACAGGTTGTAGTTTGTGACGATTACTTGACCGCTGTAGTCTCGTATGAAAACATTTTATGACTTTCATATAAAAATATTATGCGCTGCAAGGAAGCGTTCTACGCTAGATATCGCACTGATGACAGATCTATAACGATATGCTTTACGTATTCTCCATGTGAAAACGGCTTAAGACTGCAAAAATGGGCGCTTAGGGTTCATTAAGTTTGCCGAAAAGAGCTTAGTGCCTATCCTATTTTAAAAAATTAAAAAGTTTTGAATGTGCCCAAAATATTTTCAACTATAGTAGTTTAATTAACTATTTTTCAGTTACTTTAATGAAAGTTCTCGTAGTTTTTTAAATGTTTTATTTAGAATATTACGATTTTGTAAATTATGTTATTTTGCAGAAGATATCAGTTTCAATGTTTTTGACGGTACTGGTAATGTGATAATTTAAATAAATTAATAATTTATGCACTTTAAAAATTATGTTGTTAATTTTTATTTATTATATATACAAATCTGTGACAAAAAATAAAAATCTATTATGATTTTGACACCGACAGCCTATGAAAATTGCTATTTTGATAGGATTGGGTTAATGCTAAGTTTAGCTTAGCGTTAATCCAAACTACTTCACAATTATGAATGATAAATACGAAACGTTTTATTGCTCATGTGAATTTTTATCACCGCTTTCATTTTCAGTGCACCTCCCGTGGAATAAATTATTCGTATTTGCAGTTCGGAGTATGGGCGTGAGTTTGCATATAGTAACTAATGAAAATTTAATGGGCTCTGTTACGTTTTTCATTTTATACTTTACATCATGCAAAAGTTAAAATAAATAATTTTCTAATTTGTTGTATTCTACCATTTACTGTGCCGATACGGTGATTTGATGTGGATTTATAGATTGTTAGAAAAAATAAAGAAATTGGAAAGAAATCATAATTTAGATACCTATTATTTGGATTGCGAACGCTGATTTACTGCTTACAATAATTCCTACGTAGGAATCAGGGCGAAAATCTTTAAAATTACATACGACATTTTATCATATACAGTAGGTAGGTGTTTTGTTTGATGAGAATTTGCTGAGCAACCACATTAGGTAAGTAGCGGCGGACGACGTCTCTGTGATGCATAAGCTTAGGAGGATTGCTCGGAAGGCTTACGGGCTGTCGGACCGTCATTTTTACATGGTGTACCATGTACAAGAGTCTTCGAAAGTATGATCTTTTGTGCTGCGTCCATTTGGGCGCGGCCCAAATGGACAGGGCAGGTTGGAAATAAATCGAGCACTTATTCAAAATGTAAGGAGTGACCAGCGCAGAGCCTTAATCAGTCATTATGCGCAGGTGTGTTTAAAACAACCTCCTACGAGGCTACCACCGTATTAGGAAAGGCTGTCCCAATCGATTAAGTGGTGAAAGTTCGGGCGGCCATGTGAAAATTGCGAAGAGGTAGGGAGGCCGAGGTGTTTAGGATGCGGTTTCGAGCCGGTCCTGTACCGAAGCGGAACAGTGATCGTAATTCTCCGGTTCTAAATTTCGAACAGTTGCCCATCTCCCGCCTGCGGAGGAGGCTTTACAGCCTGGTGATGGAAACATGGCAGCAAGAATGGCAGGTCACGATTAAGGGTAGGTCCTTGTATAGATTTATACAGGATCTGGGTGGATGATACGCCTCTAGTTTGTTTTTAAGGGCAACAGGCCCAAGTGCTCTCCAACAACCACGCGAATTTGAACCAATATTTGTTTCGGTTCCGGCCTGGCAGTTGTGCGCTTGCAAGGAGGTCCAGTCGAACGAACAGATGATGTTCGACTGCCCAGATCTTCGGGGGGAGGGCAGAACTCAGGCTACACTGGAAGTAAGAGATCAAGGGGAAAATTGGCCACTCACAAGCGGCGAGTTAATGTGGCGTGAGCCGCATTGTCGGACTGTGTGGGAGTTCCTTGATGTCGTTGCTTTGTACAACCGGCATCAGTAATTTAAAGGTATAAGACTCCAACCGCTTGCTGTAGGAAGCTACCCTCGAAAAATGGCTGACCATTAGTCAAATATAGCTCCAGGCGCTATAATATGGTGGAAAGGTACTTGTTGGCATTCAGCAACATAGGTGTGGCAGCGAATTGCTGTCCTTGACGGAATTGATTTTAATTTATTGACAAGTGATATATTTTAGTATGCAGTCGGGGTGCGCCTTACCCATTTTAGTAATATTTAATAAGTGACACACAAGGCACATATATAAGTGGAACACACAGACAAGTGTAGGGCACCACGCTTTTTCCGGTCACATAGTTAGGTAATATTTAGGAGCTAATTAGGATATTGGTCGGTAAAGGTTTTGAGGCACAGTAGCAGTTTGTGGCATGTCTGTCTTATTTTTTAGGGCGATCGATGGAGGGGTGATGGAAGAAATGCCAGACAAACCAATATACAGTTAGTACTGTATCATAAGATATAGTTATCTTATGATCGTTTTCAATAAATAGTAGTCAAATAGAATTTTGATTAATACTTCCGCTAGGATTATAATTTTTGATTTGAATATTATTTTCTGCCATTCCTAGCATTGTCACTATAACATCCGTATTTGACGCGTACTTTCATGCTCAAAATTACTTTAAATACTGATTCTTCCTGGGTTGGATTCGTGTAAATAACGATTCTAAGCTTTCCCCACTCACCATTTCTACTCTTGGCCTCTTCTACTTTGTCCCTTTC
This sequence comes from Lycorma delicatula, assembly GCF_047948215.1. Lineage (NCBI taxonomy): Eukaryota > Metazoa > Arthropoda > Insecta > Hemiptera > Fulgoridae > Lycorma > Lycorma delicatula. The sequence goes on from NC_134460.1 coordinate 132,682,686, forward strand.
GCTTTAACAGTTATAGAATCTGTTGAAACTAATCCTTTATTTTAACAATTTCAATTGACGCGTACTTTCATGCTCAAAATTACTTTAAATACTGATTCTTCCTGGGTTGGATTCGTGTAAATAACGATTCTAAGCTTTCCCCACTCACCATTTCTACTCTTGGCCTCTTCTACTTTGTCCCTTTCGCTTTAACAGTTATAGAATCTGTTGAAACTAATCCTTTATTTTAACAATTTCAATTGACGCGTACTTTCATGCTCAAAATTACTTTAAATACTGATTCTTCCTGGGTTGGATTCGTGTAAATAACGATTCTAAGCTTTCCCCACTCACCATTTCTACTCTTGGCCTCTTCTACTTTGTCCCTTTCGCTTTGAACAGTTATAGAATCTGTTGAAACTAATCCTTTATTTTAACAATTTCAATTTTGTATAATATTACATCAGATTGAGTGTTTGTTTGTTAATTATCTTCTGTCCTTTTAACTTTAGCTAGAATATTTCATCAATTAATCTATCCCCTGCAGATTTTAACCCAAACTATTACCAAAAAATTTCCTCTTATACACGAAATGTATAAAATTTCATCAAAATCGGTTTATCCAGTAAAAAGTTGATTAACACGCCAACGTACGAACATTATCACCCATCTTTTTGTTTTTTTGGGTTCTGGGTTATGAAACGTTGAGAAATACAAAAAATTTTGTACCCCATTTTTTGACTGGTTATCGTACTTTATTCCTGCAGCATAGCTCAATTTGATATCAGAAAAGTAATACCTTAATACTGTAGTAGTTTTTACGTGATAATCTACTAACAAACAAAAATAGATTAATAACGTATATAATAAATAACGAAATACATAATCAGATCTAATTAAAATACATTTTTAGTTACTATCATAACAAGATTATATGATGATCAGATTACGTATTATATCATAAATCAGATCTAATACATTTTCATTTATCTTAATCAGCTGACAAACGTGTGATTACTTTTTTTTTAATTGAGCTAATATTAAACTGTTCTAAATTAAAAATTTGTTAACTAGTCCTGGAAGTATTTGGTTACCGGATATATTTCAAAGCGTATTTTCAAGTAAACAACGGTTGCTTTTCCCTGAAATGTACATACATTCCACAATAAATCTCCACAAAGTATCTAGCAGCTATAAAGAAATGTAAATAATATTTTAACTCGTTATGAAACTAATTTATATGTATTTTATATTTTATAACTCATGGGAGCTATTATTTTACCATTGACTGCTAACATCATTACTATTTGATTAGTAACCTTTTTACTATATATACATATACGTGTGTGTGTGTACACAACGTACATATATCGTGTTATTGTTTAGTCAGGTGTATATATGCTTAACCCACCGGGTTGGTTAACGCGTCTAGTGGTTAACGCGTCTTCCCAAATCAGCTGATTTGGAAGTCGAGAGTTACAGCGTTCAAGTCCTAGTAAAGCCACTTATTTTTACACGGATTTGAATACTAGATCGTGGATACCGGTGTTCTTTAGTGGTTGGGTTTCAATTAACCACACATCTCAGGAATGGTCGAACTGAGAATGTACAAGACTACACTTCATTTACACTCATACATCATAATTATTCATCCTCTGACGAATTATCTAAACGGTAGTTACCGGAGGCTAAACAGGAAAAAGAAAGAAGGTATATATATGCTTGTAATAATGATAATGATAATAACAAGCTAATAAAACCTATTTTATTACATTTTCATATTTCGTTATGCAGGAATTCAGAAACACTTCGTTAAACCATAATAAAAGCAACTTATTTTACATATTAATGAACAATTAAAATAAAATGTAAATAATTATAAAAGTAATAAAATATTATAAACAGAAATTGTAGTTTGAAAGGGATGATGAGATAGGTCGATGAACTACTACTGTTTATTAAACTGCTGTGTAACGAAAACTTGACAGCAGCTACACATGCCCAGATTTTACATTATAACAGCATACATAACGCAGGCACTACAGTAATACAATAGCACAAAATAGTCAGGTGTGAGTCATTGTTCTTAATTTTAATGCATAGATACATCATATGTTGATGTCACTGAAGTAGTTTATGTACTCTCATTTAGGTATTATCAGTACTTATGTTAGACATGAAACATTGCACCTTAGCATATTAACGATTTCGTGTTTATACTATATTATATAGTTTACATGTTAACATCTTATAGTAATTAAATAAAATATGTTTTCAGTGTAGATATTCTTTTATTATTATTTTTATATTACGACACACGTAATAAATATTTTTTGCTCAACTTTCACTATGATTACGGTAACGTTCAATTTATTTTCTCTGATTAATAACTATTATTTATGGTTGTTGTTTACAAGAAAAGATATATTTTGTTTTTTTTTATTACCTTTTAAACTTTGCTAAAAGTGTTATGTTTTGGCTGTTATGTTTGTTTGTACCCAGTAACCCCAAATTGCATTACCGATTTTCTTAAAAAATGTATCAAACCTTTCCTCTCAATTAAAGATAGTAACACTAGTTCTGTGACAAATAAAATGTAAAAAATTAAGTACTTTCCATAATTTTACTTCGATTTCATTTTTTTCTTCTTCGAGATTACGGGTATAGACTCCTATGATCATTAACACTTGTAGGACTATCCCGTCTCGCGGCTTTTTTATGATGCACGTTACGCACACAACTTTATTTAAAATATTTATGTTTTATTTAAAAATTATATTTTTGTACAGCTGTGCTACAGTGCTAAACTAGGGCTCCTTGTAGTGACAGGGGGTGATAGTGACGCAGTATACCTATTTAGCCAATAGTTTACAGCATTTGTTGGGGTGAAGGTGAAATATTGAAAAAGTTATTTTTGCAAATACTATTATTTTTTAATTGTTAACAAATGGGGCTAAGAAAAATAAGACCTTAATTAGGCGAAATCTCAAGATAGTGAGGGTCTTGGCTCTACAGCCTCACCCCCTTGACCTTTTAAGTTGAAAATTTGATGTTATCAGTGCCCCATATACAAAAGTAATCTGACCAAAATCGGTCCAGTAGTTCTGGATATAAAAGGTCTGAGACAACGCGCGCGCGCACACACACGTACATGAGAACATTCAGAAAATTTCTGTCTGGTTTTTTGTGTTCCTTAAACGTCAAGATCCTGTGAAAACCGCATATGGGCGATTACAATACTTTCCCTTCTACAGCTACAACGCTAGATGGGAAAGTAAAAGAAATTCGTTTTCCACCCTCATATAAAGCTACCGACCTAATCAAAAGACTAGTTTTGTCAGACAAATCATTTGTTAGAACACAAGATGACGACGGTGTATAAAAACCGTGCTACCAAAACATTCAATCCATTTTTAAAGAAATTTGTCAAATCCGTCAAAAGCAGCTGTAAATTCCTGCAATTAATAAAAACTGATCCTTACGGTAAATTCGTCAAAAAACTTTTAAAACTAACTATATGCTTATTATCTATCATCTAGATTTTCCATTAGAGCACTCTTTATTCTATTTTATTCCATCCTTCTGACGGCCAGCACCTCAGATAACAGAGTGTCGAGCCCTCGGAGTTGGTATCTTCATCCATCTCCGTACCACGGAGGATGTCTTGCGGCTGGTATCAGATGATACCGATCCGGGTGGAGGAGTGAGCATTGCATCAGAGTCCAGACTTTATTATTAGTGTGTTATTATTACTTAATTTTTAACTTTTTAATTAATTTATTTGAACTATTTTATTTTTTCTTATTAATTTTAACGTTTATTATTTCCTGAATTAATTTCCTGAAAATTAATAAAATTTTTATTAAAAACAGTACATTTATGATAATGTATTATTTTCAATGTCTTTTGATTTAAGTAAATTCAATGAAGAGTCATACATTCTGATGGAATATAGTAAGTATATTTCTTCATCAATATGATCAGCATATTTTATATTACTGTCAGCAGATGAATTACATTAGATAGTAAACAATCATTTATTGGCATTTACCACTATACTGCCTATATGTAATCTTATTTTTAAAATTAGAATTTAAAAAACCCTCGATGGAAAAATATTGGTACCTATAATTCGGTTTATACACATGCACGAAAGATGCTTACTTGTTCTCGTCAAAATTCATTTTGCAAAAAATAACTATATCAGAACATAATTTTTGATTTTTAAATAGTTAAAAAAAAAATTCATTATGAAATAGCTAATCATTCTGAGAAAATTACATTGAATTGGTCAAATTTTTTCTAAATTTACAGAAGAACAAAGAACGTAATTTCCAGAAGAGAAACGTACACCGGCTCAGGAAGAGATCGTCGGGAGTAAAAAAGAACTTGAAAGTATTAAATTACTCGAGCTGGCAGTTGCACAATTGAGATTTGAATGATACGTAGTTGTACGAAATTCAGATTAAAAGACGCGGTTATACTTTTAGTATTACAAGATGCTGTTCGTAAAATCAAAAAAAGGAAAAGTTAAAAAAAATTTACTTGGAGGAACTTCTGAAATTAGTTCTATTCTAGAGGCTTTCTTTAATTATTTTTGTCTTCGATGATTTTTCACAGCAAAAATTTAATTTAATTTTATGTAAATTTTTAAAACTTTATTTGGTAAAGTTAAACCGTAAAGTAAGTTTTGAGTCCTCAGATTCATTCTCCTTTAATCAGAAACGTTTTCTTATAAAATTTAGGAAACCAAAAGAATATTTAAATTAGTTCTATTAGTACAGGGGATTCAAAGAAACGGGAAATTTAAAAAATTAAATAACGTTAATGAAAAATTTTTTTTAGAAAATGAATTTTATTTCATGTAATTGTACAAATGTTGCCATTTTAGGATACATACATTTTAGTTTATTTTTTAAAGATGACATCTTGCAGGTGACCTCCTCTTCTACGTAAACACTCACGAAGTCTCTTCGTTAAATTGTTCATGGTTTGACGTAACATCTCAACTGGAATTTCCGCAATTGCTTCTCGGATATAAAATATTCGAACATTAATTTAAAAAAAAGTGCTTTCCCAGTATAGCCCGGAACGACATAGATTGAAAAAAGTTTGTTTTCTTGATTTTTTGTGGGTAAATTGTATCTTGATTCTTGATGCACGAATTATTTATAGATTTAGCATGCGGAAATATTTTATACATTATGAGATTTTGATGGTCAGATTAGTTCCTCTTCAATTACTTCGATAATTATAAGAGAGTTTCCTTAAAGTTTATGGATATGATTTTCTATAACCAGGATTTTAAACTCCACACTTATTTTCATATGTTTTTGAGATATCTGGGTTTTTAATAATATGATTGAATATATTTCAGGGAAAAATAAATTTATTTCCTTAATCATTATTCAGGAAAGAGAATGAGGTTATGGAAGCAGTTTTAACCCTTAGTTAAATCAAGGAAGCCAAGTGTAAATCTATCTACTTGACTTTTGTAATCTGGAAAAGTTATTTTATTAGCTATTACTGAATTAAACGTTACAGATTTGCATAAACCCCTGGTTGAGATGTAGAAAAAGAATGGTATATAATAACTCTAGTAGTATTATATAGTATAGAATAGTATATAATATTAATAATAGCATTATTAACTATATATAGATCAAGAAAATCTATATAAGTAGTATTCTAATAGAGTAAATATCAAGAACCTGTTATCAGTATCATTGCATTTTCTGTAGCCTTTTGTATTTAATTTGTTATTTCCGATACATTACTCTTTCATTTTCTCCTGTCTTATTTTCATACACCTTTCTATTTCCATTTTATTTAGCATTTGTGTTGTTACCCATGGTTTTTAGGCTCTCTTTCCCTTATAATAGTCTACTTCTTCCTCTGTTGTTTTTACAGTATGTTTTTATTCTTATCCTAGTTACCTCTCTGTTCTCATTTTCCATTTTTCTGTCTTAAAAATGTTTGTTATTGTTAAACTTTGTTATTTAAACATTTTTAATTTAGAATGTATCCGATGAATATAATCCAGAAATATTGTACAGTGTATGTAAAGCAAAAGAAAATTATGGTATCAAGGATAAAAATTAATTACAACACAAGAAAGTGTAGAGAATAAAAACTGAAAGAAAAAATTTCTCAATATATGAATGGATAAAATTTCTGGATTTCCCTGCTATAAAATGAAATCAACACTTGATTTATTTTCTATCACGAATTCCCATAATAAAATTATTTATGTTTAATTTTTAATGTACTCATGATTATTCAAGACTATTTTTTATAGCATAAACGTCAAAATATCACTTTTAGCGCCATTTATCAGAGGTTTAAAGTATCACCAAATTTATTTCTATTATAATAACTCAATATTTTTGTATTGTAATCGGTTCAGAACTTGATTTATCAATGGCTTTAATTATGTATTACGCAAGTTGAATTTCTAAGAATATAAGAGGCGTTGGCTGTTATCTTGAATTATAATATTAGATTACTCGATTATGCTGGAAGTCAATTATTTAGCAGTTATATTAATTAAAACATTCATGTAATTTCAACGGTAATTACACTAGGTTATTTATAGGAAGTACAGTATAAATACATTGTAATTGCTGTTACAGGATGCTGAATAATTAATTAAGTGAAGAAAACATATTTAATATTCTAAAAACTGTGAAATTTTATTTATCCGGAGTATTTCTGTAAATTGATTTTCTACAAATTGAATAAATATTTTCTACAAATTCCTTTAAAGAACGTATATAATTTTAACTATACTTGGTGCGACGAATTTTTAAAATAATTCGCTTCATAATAATACAGACAAAAATCAAGGGTGATCTTATTTTATTACATAATCTTTTCTCTTGCCCAATTTCATTTAATTACCAAAATTTTAATAAAAAAATATTTAAATAAAAGTTTTTAATTTTGACTACTTTTTCAAATTACTTACTCGAATTTATGCCCTTATAAAATTACAAAAGTCTAAAAATATACCTTTTAAACGTTTGGTAACTAGTATTTTATTTATTTTTCTCGTCCAATTTGGGAATTTTAAGACCAATTTTTTTTTCCATTAACAATCACTTTTGAAGAAACAATTATTTCAATCAAGATTTGGTATTTTTTTCTTCCTCTTTACAAGAATAAGACTATTACGCCATTATTTCATAAAAACTGGTTCTTCGTTCCTCGGCCGTCCAAAACTTCTTATTCAGTGTTTACCAATCACGGAGAATTCATTTCTGGATCCATACGTTATAATATATCATCATATCATTTTTTCTTATATTCCTCGATTCTTTCGTTCAAAAGGATGGAGATTCAGTTCATACATGATTTCTACATTAAGGTGCCTAATCTTATGGTCATTTTTAAAAATTATATGTTCGTTTTGAAAGTTAAGATTATTATTTTAATTATTTCTTTCATTTAATTATTTTACTAATTTACAAGCAACCATTATTTCAATTTGGTTTGCTTGGCATTTTTCCCGCCACCACCCCATTCGGTCGCTCTAAACCATAAGACCGAATGTCTGAGCCACAAATGGCAATGAACCTCGAACAGTTTAGCGACCAGTATCGTAACATAACTCCTAGAGCTTACCTAACAGCGTGAGTTGACTAAGCGTGGTGCCATACACCATCGACTTACGTGTCCCAACCGCTCACTTGTCATATATTTGCTAAAATGGTTAGCCGCACCCCGCCAACTACTAAAAATACTCGTACATATGACATCCATAATAAAATGTATTACGCATAGGCAGCAATTCACTGGTCGCTAGGTGGCTGAATGCCAGCAAGTACCTGTCCACCATTTTTTAGCGCTTGGAGCCGTAATAATTGGCTGGTGGTCAGCCGTACTCAGGGTTAGCTTCCACGGCAATGCGGTAAGAATCTTTCCTTAAGCAAACTACGGATGCCGGTTGAACAAAGCAATCGAATCTAGGAACTCCTAGACGGTCCGATAATGCGGCTCTCGCCACACTGACTCGCCGCTTGTGAGTGGCCAATTTTCCCCTTGACCTCTAAGTTCCAGGGTGGCCCGGTCTCTGCCGCCCTCCCCCAAGAGCAGGGCAGTCAAACATCAGGTGTTCATTTAACTGGACCTCTCCACAAACGCACGGGATATTGGTTCAAGTTAACGTGGTTGGTGAGCACTCGGGTACCCGTTGCCCTTAAAAACGAGCTCGAGACATACCATCCCCCCAAACCCTGTATAAACTTATACAAGGATCTTCCCTTAGTCGTGGTGTCTCATTCCAGCTGCCATGCTTCCATCGCGAGGCTCTACAGCCTGGATTATTTCGATTTAAATGAAGCTATATTTATAAATAAAAATTGTGATGAAAAGTTTCGCATTAACACAGGTGATATACAATTAATTGTGGCCAGGGACGTACTAATGCCAGAACACCAGTTTGGCATTGCTTTTTGGGAGAAATAAAAATTTTCCTTTCACATAAAATCTTTTTTAACTTAAAATTTGGTCTACTTTTTTTATTTAAAAGAATGTTACCTAAATTATAACAATTAGACCGCATGAAAATGGTCATTACTTTTTAGATATTTTTAGGCAAAAATAAGCCGCTAAAAATTTAATTTACGAAAAAAGTTAAATATTTTACGTGAAAAGGATAAGTTTTGCTTCTTATCAATGTAAACATCGAAATGAATGTACATTTTTTTTTCATGAATGGACAATATTTTTCATAATATTGTCAGCCTGTGGCTGTGGACCATATTTATTCTATAAAATAAAATCAAACGTTCCGTTACTGGAAAGTTTAGGAGAGCACTCTTTACTGTCGCAAGAAAATGATTGACTAATATCTTTACTCACGAACGATAGCGGATAATGAGTAGCATGTCCTTAGATTAGCGCGGCTGTTAACATTACTTTTAGCATCTAATGCAACAGTTATTTTGAAAGATTTTTTTTTAATAACATTTCGTTTCATCACAACAAATTATTATTATTATTTTTATATATATTCTACTTAGATCACTGGGCTGGTCAAGTAGTAAACTCGTCGTCACAAATCGCTTGTTGAACAGCTGATTTTCGAAGCCGAAGGTTCTCAGGTTCAAATCCTAATAAAGGATGGTTGTATTTATATGAATTTGAATACTAGACAGTGAATACCGGTGTACTTTGATGGTTGAAATTTAATTAAACACTCGTCTCAGGAATGGTGGGCCTGAGTCTGTACAAGTCAACACTTCATTTACATATCATTCTCATCTTATCAGGCCGGGGAGGGATGCTTATTGTTTACTAGTTGAAGAGATTGCAACATGTACATTAGGGAATAAAAATAAAATATTCTATCAATATACATTTTTCTTTTTATTTACCAAACCTGATAGAAGTAGCCATTGTTTGTAAAGTGGCCGATAATTACAAAGCTGTGATCTAAGAAACAACAAAATTGGGAGGGGATTTAGACGTTTCACATAAGCGTAAAATCGAACTAGGTTGAAAAGTAATCAGAATAAAGTAGTTTCTAGAAACATACAAACACTGTGTGAAACAATCTTTTTCCTTTTATTATAAAGCGAATTTTGACATACAAACTCATCGGCAAAGATTCAGCGCGCCGATGATAACTTGAACCAAATAATGTTCCATTTTTATTAAATAAAAGACTGAAGTATATTTTATTTTTTATTCGAGATTTTAGGATCTCTTAACATGCTGTGAGCGTAATTAGAGTACAGTAAGGTTTTTAGCCGATCAATTTCGAGGCAGATAATTGAAACTTAGTGACGTATGCATTGTTTAATTTATGGAGTAAGCAGTAAGCAATTTACATGACATTACGTTCATAATCAATATAAATAGATCACATGAGAAATATTTTACTTTATATTGTACTACAATATTTTTATTTCCCAAATAATATATAAACCACATGATTAAAATCAATGATCTAAATGTCCTAGAAAAATAAGAATTCAGATTAATTATTGTAATGACACTAAGAAAAGTTGAATACTAATGGAAAGACCTGCCATTATGCGCATTCGTCGAATAGTTTAGTAATTTGTGTTAACATCCTCTGAAGACTTTAGTAAGAGCTGTATCTGCTTGCGTGCATGGTATATTGTCATGTATGAAGTCATAAAGTCATTGCTTTTAAAAGCAGAAATAGTTTGTCAAAGAGAGGCTGATCATTCTTATTTCACACCGCTTTTGTGTAACTTCTCTTTACATGAACATTGTAAAAATAATGACCTTCAATTGGAAGCCAGGGTCACAGAGAAACACAACAGCCTTAGCTTTTAATAGGTATAAATACGGGTTACTGTATATCGTGTTTTTATTGTGTAGAAGTATCTTTTTGTATAAATTTAAATATTTTATTTATTTTTTATTATTATTATTCATGTACAATTATTAATTTTTTATTGTTTCATATCTACATTCACATGACACTGTCTCATAATATACTGCTTACCCAAGGCTCAAATAATATAAACAATTAGAATTCGATTAAACTTTATAACTTTTTTAAATTGCTGTACTACAGCAAAATGAGAATTAACATTTTTACAAACACTAGAAGGTAGGTTTGCTTTTGGAGAATGAAACTGATAATATGGTTGGTTTGATAGGAGTCTTCCAATGAATAATACCAGGTGATATATCTCTTTTTTCTACTAGCACTTCTAGTAAGCAGAAGTATTATTATATAAAAGCATATTATTATATCATTAAAATTTAGAAATACATAGAATGCTAATCAGTTGTATCAGAAGTGTCTGAAATAGTTTTTGGACTACTAATAACATAGTGGAAAAAATAGTGTATCGCGACAGCGTTGTAGGTAGCAAGTAGCCAGTAGTTTTGTTGCACTCGTTTTTTTAATTTTCCGTTCTTCATTTTCACGTTTAATAAACAGTAAGGAAACGGATAAGTGCGCTATACAGCGTACTCTCATAGCATGTGCATACGGTGTATTTGTACTGTTGTTTCTCGTCTACCCCCTTCATTTGGTACAATAATCCATCTGCACCCGATGCGTTAACAGAACTTTATCAAGTTCTTGAAATATCTTATCCCTTCAGGTTAATCAAATATTTGATTCATTTCTGTATATTTTACAGGTAAGAAAGCTATTTTTAATTGTTCGATTTTTTCTTCTTTTAGCTGGATTATAGTCTTGGATATTTTGAAAATCCTATTTATTTAATTTATAAATGTAATTTTTTCCCGCGTTTAATTTCTATAAAATTCACTATGTATTTTGTAGACTTTAGAACTTTTACTTATACGACAAACAGTAAATGATTTAATGGATTTACGTTTACAGTTTACTGAATAAGAATTAAACTGGTAATTGTCATCAATATGAATAGTATTGTCATTCAATAGGATTTGAAGTAGAGAGGTTATAATTTTCATTTTTCTGCTGTATTAGATAAAATATTTCCTTTTTGATTTAAATTTACTCTTTTTTGTGGATAATTACATTAAAGTTGTTCATTTTTACAAAAAAAAAAATTACCGATTGATTAAAATACCTTAAAACTGACAAATGCAAAGCGTACTTTCACGAAAAACGAAGTGTACTAGTATTTAATCCATATCTACAAATAATATATTTTTAAGATATTTCTATCAGCCATAGCGAAACATAGACAAGTTCTTCATAATCTGGTTTTCACCAGAGAATGTTAAAAATAAGATGGGTTGATAAAGTATAAAATAAAGACGTTCTTAAAACTAACAAGAGAGGAGAGAGATTTGTGGTAGAATATGAGTTGAATCAAGGTCGGTGGGTCATATACTGAGACATATAAACTTAGTTAATGTAATTATAGAGGGATGTTGGGAAAAAAAACTGCGAGGAAAAAAGAGGTATTTTTAAACAGATAGATGAGAAGGTAGGAAGTACTATTAATTATGTTAAGGTTAAAACATTAGCACAGAACGGAGAGGAATGCAGAGTAACGTCAAAACTAGTCAAACGACTGATGACTAGGAAAATAAATAAATGTTATATTTAACTTTCTGAAACTGTAATTAAATATCGAAATATATTTGAACTGTTAACAAATACTTACTGTATAATGGATAAGTTTTCCGTTTTGCTGTGTGATCAGTATTGATCAACAATTGTTGATCGGTGAGATCATATTGTTGTATGATTAAATTAAATTTCTCTAACTCCAATCAGAATGCATTCAATCTATAAAATTAAAAATGCGTATCCATTCATCTTGAAATAAACTTCATGTACAAATTTATATGAAGCTTCTTAATACGTTTAAGAGAATAGAGTCGAGGAATAGTTACAATACTTTATTTGAGTCCACCGATTTTCGTGTTAAATCACTGCTTTTCATCAGAAAGTTTCTGAATTCGAATATCCGCTCGTTCACTTTATACTAATTTTTTTTTAGCATAAAAAAGAGTTTGCAGGTTGTACCCGAGTATAAGCTTGAATAGTAGCCGAAATGTAATAAATAAATGTGAGAAACAATATTTTTTATGATATTATTAAGTAAAATGTCGGAATGACCAGATCATTCCATCACACATATATAAGTAAAAGATGCAAAAAAAAAAAAAGCTAAAGGTTGATTTTATTAGATGATGTTTAATAACTTAATACGTCAGGAGCACTTATTTTAATGTAAATTTTTTTTAAGTAATATGAAGAGAAAGTGGTATAATAAATAATCCTGGATGTGTAATTTATTTATTAAATTAGTAAATTCGCATATATATTTTATTAAAAATATTTAGTTATATATTTTAATAAATGAATACCAAATCCGTAGTTGAATATGATGACGTAAGGTTCATAATTAAATTTCAGATTAGCGTTGTTCCTAAGACTAGAATTTCTATTATAATGAAGAAAACATTTAAATATTTATATGTAATAAAAACGGTGATCTTGGAGGTCAACGATGACCTGACGCAAGCTTCGGGTGAATTGCAATCTGTGGATTGCAATTTACCCGAAGCTCACATTGATTAGATCTAACACATTATATCTAATCAATGAGTCACTGATTAAATGGAAAATAAAAGGTAATCTGGCGAAGTTAAGCAATGTGACGTTTGCAATGAGGAGAGAGGACTGCGCACGGGTCCACCTAAATGGCGTTTTCATCCTGCTTGCACACCACATGTGGTCTCTAGATCTACATCTGAACCGTCGTCTAACATGGAAAAATCATGTGAGAGAAAAAAGAAAACAGATTTTAACGTGTTGCTTCTAACATGTATCAGAAGCAACATTGATATTATCCAGCAGCTCTACTAGAATAAATTAATCAGGAGCATAATGAAGGAACCGTTGTTTGTGAGAAACAGCGAAGTCCACGAATATCTGAGATTACGATACATTCATGAGGAGGTTTAACGATTCAGTTCGAAATACAAATTAAGGCTAAACAACAATGAAAACCATCTGGCTGTGAACTTACTGGATAACAGCGAAGATATTAGCGGCTGAAATGACTCCCCATGTGTTGCACCTGGGAGATACTACGTGATATTTGTAATGAAATTTCTTCCCTCAAGTGTTATTATGTTTTATCTCATTATTTTGTTTAGGAGTCAGTTGATTATGTTTGCTTCTGTTATTTGCAGTTTTGTTTATAATTTGATCAATATGTATTGCTTTGTATACGATTACTTAAATGTATTCCTTTGAAGAATTTCAATGAAAACTTCTCTTCGCATCATTATTTTGAGATCCAAATAGTTATGGTTTCTGTATATGTGGAATTGATTTTAAACAAATTCTGAGGCAAAAATGTAAAACAAAATTTAAAAAAATACAATAACAAATTAATGATTATTGAAATAAATTGGAAAACGAGATTATTCTCATAAACCATTTATAAACGTTTTCTTTAATTTAAGTCAGCACGCTTAAAACGTAATTATAAGCATGATAAAAAAATATACAAAACATGTTATAAACGTCAATAGGCATTGAGTAAAAAGTTTGTTTAAGAAATTAGTATAAAAATTCTATAATTTTTCAGGAAAAAATGGACAAAAAATTTGATTAATTCAACAAAACAGCCGTATTTCCGAAAAGCTACGTAGGACAAATCATGGACAAAAAGTGAATATTGCTCTTTATGTATAATAAGATAAAAATAATTGATTTGGACACCACATGACTTCCTTGTACGCCTATTAAATTACATATACACATTTTTTTTAGAATGAAAAGTACATACAATTTTATTTCATTAATAACTTTTCATATTTTTTCATATTTTTATTGTTATTATTGAATTATTATTTATTGTAACTTTTTTTTTTATAATCAATGGTTAATAATTATTAATAGATAAATATATTTAAAATAAAAAGAATAAAGTTAAAACAAAGAAAACTGATGTAATTTGGTGGTAGGGGTTCAGTTAACTCTCTCTTTCTGTTTAGCCTTCGGAACCACCATAAGGTATTACTTCAGAGGATTATATGTATGAATGTAAATGAAGTGTAGTCTTGTACAGTCTCAGGTCGACTATTCCTGAGACTTTTGGTTAATTGAAAGTTAAAACACAAGCCACCGAAGAACACCGCAATCGAAGATCTAGTATTTACTGACGATCTAGTATTTAAAGGTTCAAAGCCTTTACCAGGATTTGAACCTTAGAACACTCGACTTCGAAATCAGCTGATTTGCGATGACGAGTTTACCACTAGACGAACCCGATGGGTTTAACGGTTCAATTAATGAAGTATACGAATTATATAATTTACGCATCTCAGCAACGGTCGGTCTGAGTCTGTACAAGAATATATCCAATTTACATGTCATATATATCATCCTCATCTCATTGGGCCATTGGGAGATCACTTATTTTGTTCATTAATTAATCAGCTTGTAACGCACATATTTGGAAAAAAGATATTATTTCTTCGTTTTACAATTTATTTATTTTTTTACATATTTTCTTATGAATTCATTTTTCTCACTGCCTACTGATGATTATTTTTCAACAGTCGAAAACCATCCAGTTTCAGATTTTATGGAAAACTTTTTTTAAGATTTTTTTTGTTAAGTAAAATAAATTAATGGAAATTATTTTCTAAGAATAAATTTTATACCGAGCGATATGAGTATTTTATGTAAACGCGAGCTATTGGGAGAGAGATAATGTTAAGAAAGAAAAAAGAATATACCTTAAAGCAATATTTCAATAGTATACTATATATTTCTTAAAAGAAAGCAATACAACATTTATAAAATGTTACACTTTCGAAATATTTGAAATAACTAGGCTAAATATGAAGTTATATGGCATAAATAAATAATTGGACAGTAATAAATTTTTAATAGCTTATTCCATATTTTAAACTTTTATTAAAGACTTTATGAACATAAATATAATTAATTATTATTACTTTATTTTTTTGTAACACGTCTATTTATTTACGTTTTAAAATATAGTCTAAATCAAGTAATTAAAATTTTTTTTAATAAAGGTTATACTGAAGATATAAATATTTATGTTTAAAAATCACATCGACTACATTTTTAAAAATGACATTTAAGACCGGCCGGCACGTCTGGCCCGGGTCCGGTCGGTTCCCCGTAGTCTGTCGGGCTGGTTTAACCGGTATAATCTGTAATATCGGTACTTTTATGTGGCTGTAAGTATACACACATACACACACACACACAACTGCAAAACTTTCTCTCTCCTTCAGTGGAATTTATCTAGACAAGGCCAGTATTCGTCGTTTTTTTCTTTTTTACATTGTATGTATTCGTACCTGCCATGTTTTTGTTTCGTTCCCAGACTTGAATCACCGTAATAATAATACTAATAGCAGGACTAATAAAAGGGCCCGCCATTCTTAGGTGTAATACTATACTAATACAGGTATGTAGTTTTCCTGTATTCTATTATTAGATAACCGAATAAAATGAACAAATTTTTTATACTGTTATTTTAAAAATAATAACGAATATATTTCTTCCTTTTTCCATTACAAAAATTCCATTCTTTTCTTTTTAAGTTTTTTATTTTTAATTTGATTCATATCATTAGCAACTATACTTGAAAGACGTACTTTTTTATTCCTTTCGTTCCTAAGCTTGGTTTTTATTTAATTTAAGGATAATGTAGTTTATTATCCTAAATGTTTAAAAGTCTGTCATATGACTTGCGATTAGTATACTCGTATGATTCACTATACAACTTACCTCATCTAGGTTTAATCTTTTACGACCAAATTTACTACCCAAAATATCTTAATCGACCAACATTTTTCTAGCAGTTAACATTTTGATTAAACGAATCGTTGTCCCTTATTACTTCATGAAGTAATCAGTAGATAACTAATGATAGGATATCTCTGAAACATTCATAGATAACCTATCATCTATTTTATATGAAAATTTGACTTTATTGTGTCCGATTTACTGTTAAAAATTAATATTTAAAAAATTTTGTTAACAACATTATCATAAATAATGGCCCAAAATAGATTTTTATAATTCATTTATGAGAAATTATTTCTGTTATTCAAATATATCTCTATTAAAATTTAAAACTGTGCCTAAGAAATGCAATAAAAATGGACACTGGTCAGTTGTTTCCCGTGAAAAAGAACCCGATCATTTGCGTCCCTCATAGTTAATTTTACCCGGTAAACTCCGTCCCTCGTTGGAAATTGTTCCTTACTACTCCAAAAAATTGATCATAATATTTAGAGGTGTATCTTTCTCTAATTATGTGTGGTTTTACATCCCACTGAAAAGCAAAAATATATTTCACACTTATTAGAGATTAAAGCTGTAGATATCCTTTGAAAGGAACTATATGTTTTGTCTGGTCACTTATAACAGTTTTGCCAATTCATTATTATATATTTTTTTTATTTTATTTTTTTTGCTCTTTGCCTAGCTACTTAATATAGTTTTATCAGTTCTCTGCGAAACTTTTATTTTTTACCTTTTTTTTTTATTTCTGTGCATTTTAGTTTTTTTTGCTGCTGTGTTTGTCAATTTATAATAATTTTGTCAATTTTCTATGTTACTTCATTTTATCGATAAAAATTTAATGCAGTCAGCCTTCACGTATTGTATTCGAGAACAGGTTTTTCCGGTAAATTTATTCATTTGTTCTGAAGATACATTTCATTTTCTTCTATCCATTTATTCTTTTCTATACTTCTTAATTTGAATAAGAAGTAACATTTCCTATACTTACATTTCCTATACTTCTTAATTTGATGTATGTATCAGTCTGGAAAATTTTCAAAACATTTACCCAATTTGACAACTCTTATTAACGACAACCAAATGAGAAATAAATCCCGAAAAAATATATATATATCATTAAAAATATATATCATCTATATATATCAATATATAGATGGGATGAAGGTTTTGAACCGTCATTATTGTTAGCAGTAACGAAAACGCAAATGACCGGTTAGAAAAAAGAGTCAGGTAACGGCGGACGGACTTGATTCAACCCGATAAAAATTTCACATCTTGAAATTGTACGTATTTTATATCTGATATAAAGGCTTGTAAATGAAGTAAATAATATATTTATAAAAAACGAAGTTTAATATTTAAAAAAGTTATCTTTGTGGTAAAGTATTCTGGGTAAAATCCTAGTGCGTAGGAGTTCACTTAAGATATTTTTTGCGATGTTACAGCTGCTTTCAACTTATCCATAGCCATAACTTACAGAAATCTTCTTTCTAGATCTAAACCTTATTCAGTACTGAGAATTTCCCCATATTGCCTTTAATACAAGTCGGTTTCATTACTTTACTATATTTACGAGTATGTTAAAAAAACTCTTTCTCAAATAATATTGACAAAATCGCTGTTGAGTGACTCGTTAGAATTCATTCTGTTATCTATTACGCAAGAGATACTTTTATAAGTATTTTGTATCACTAAGATCTGAAAATAATGGCTTTATGCAAGTCGTAATATCAGCCGTTAATTAAATTCTTTTATGATCATTGTTATCTCTTATTTGTTACAGTTTTTATTCATTTAGAACGGGACTTTCTGAGAGGATATGTGAAGCTCAGTGATCATAAATTAACATTTTTATCATTTAAAAAAAAAATTATGAAAAAAATATTTTCACTTTTTTAACGAACAATAGAAAATATTACACTTTTTTTACTTAAAAAGAAAGTGAAGTTTCCATTTCAGGTTAATTAAATTTTCTACGGTCTTTAATTTTGAAGAAATAACAATTAATAGAATTTTGCAGGAACTACACAAAATTTGACAAAAAAGTAATATTAAAGGATGATAAATGGAAATTATGAGTATTTTTTGTCGATGATTTTTTTCGAAAAAATGAAAATCCTTTTCTGTGAAAATTATTGCATAATATTATATACGTTATCATCTCAGTAGGGTAAACAATAATAAAATGATTACCTTAAAAATATAATATTAATTCAATTAATAATTCGTTATTAGTTTGTAATCAACTTATCATCTAAAATATCTCGGGTTCGATTCCCTTTTAGTCATCAAATTTTTCATTCGCTACAAAATTTCGACCCCATATTTTCATGTACAAGCTTTGAGTGTACGTGGTAACCGTAATTTTAATTTAAGTGAGTAATAAGTCGTCAAAAATGTTTTTTTAATTGCAACCGTTAACTAATAATTAATCAAACAGTATGTTACTTTTTATACTATCTGCCGCACTATTTTACGACTTTGTCACATAAATGTTTAGAATTGAGTCCAAGAAGTATCGATAAGAGTTGCTTTCTCTGAGAGTAACGATATTTGTTATAAAACCAATTCCTGTGGTGAAAATAATGAAGGCGTACTTTTCAATGAACTTAGAACATTTTTTTTTTATAACCATATATTCGGCTCAGTGAAGAAAACAACGGGAAAACTGAACACTTTATTCTGCACTTCCGTTAATAACCTTGGTATGGAATAATTGTTATTCTTTAAATAGCTGCTTTACTTTTGTGAATTACATATAAATAATGTTGGTTTGCCTACAGATATGATAAGAAATTTAACATCCAAATACTATTATTTTTACGTTTTCTTAGGTAAGATTTTAACTTATTTTCTGAATATGAAACACATAAAGGTGGACAGTTTATTAAAAAAAAATATATAAAAATGATTAATGTAAATTTCCCATTACAATTAAAATTAATTTTATTTGTTCGCTTCAACAAACTGTTAGAGAAGAAACAATTGAAAAATTAACAACTATTAAAACTGGAGATCCGATCTTAGTAAACCGCGAAATATATGTCGAAAATTTTCCGTAACGTTTCCTCATATTAATTCATTCATCATTTGGCAAGCCAGGTGGGATGTGTCCACCAAGGGCAGGTGGACGCACCGCCTTATCGCGGATATAAAGCCGTGGGCCAGTCGGAGGTTTGGTGAGTTGAACTACTGGCTCACGCAATTCCTGATCGGCCATGGGGTCTTCCGCGATTACCTGGGTGGTAGAAAGAGGGCAGATTACCCCTACTATCCTTACTGTGGCGACCCGGATACCCCAAACCACGTGGTGTTCTGTTGCCCGCAGTGGGATGATTACCGCCTAGCTTGCACGGCGATTACCGGACCGCTCAGCGTGGAGAACATCTTCGCCACCATGTTGCGGAGCCCCAAGAGCTTTGATACCATTGCAGGGTTCGTGACGAGGGTTCTTCAGGAGAAGGATCGGGGGACTCGGGGATGAGGGACAGCTCTCTGCGGAGCTGCCGTTCGCACGTACTTGCATGAGTGGGCGGTAGCGATGAGACACGGGGACTCTCACACCCGCGGGCGAAAAAGACCTAGTTCGGACGGGGATGTCCCACTCGGGGTGTCCCCATTAGAGGCACTGGGATAAATACCGAGTCCCGGCTCCCGGAGTGGGGATCCAGGGACGACATAGCCGGGCCTAGTGGATCCTACTCTGAGGGTTTGAGGCGGGCGCAGAGGGCCGTTAGAGTAAAGGACACTCCCCTGGACTATGTAATACTTAACTCCAGGATCCGGCCCGAGGGAGGAGAAGAAGAAAAAAATTCATTCATCTCATTTTGCGCAGTAAAATATATCTGTGTATTATGTTTAAATGCACGTCTATAGGCAGATAAAAACGTTATCTGTTGCTTTCGAATCAATAATCAGGATAAATAAACCATGATCATCTGTCAAAAACTACTCGATATTTATGTATAGATATTAATTAACAAATAAGTCTGGGTAATGTCCATATTTTATAATTTCTCTCAAGTTGGTTACTTAAATATTGGAAATGGATCTAAATTTTTAAATTATTAATCACACATAAAATTCTGTGCTCTCCTAATTTGACTGATTAATTCATATGCTATTAGAGGTCTCCAAGAATACAGTCCATATTTCTTTAATTAGCTTTCCACTGAAAATAAATTATTAAAAATAAATCAGTATGAAAAAGACACTTTACAAATTTTTTTGTGAGGGAGTGATCTACCATAGACCGCCTACTGGATCTCTCCTTATATTCATCTTTTAATAAATCGTAATTTATTTTTAGTTTATAGATGATCAATACTTAGAATTATCTAGCTCCCGTCATCTATTATTCTAATTATAATATGGGTATAAGAAAAAGAGATATTATTGATTACATTTAATACTGTACTATTCCAGACAAATTACCAAATTGTATATTTTTAAGATAGAATTAAGCGGGTTATAAACCTAATTATATGCTGCTTTAAGCTATCTTCCTCAGATCTTTTTATGGTTGAGGTGCAAGTGAAGAATCTGGGGTATAAATGACGATAGTCCGAATTTCTTTCTTTGAAAGTAATGATGTCTATTCTGCAGCCATTTTCGATCCTGTAAAAAATGGAAAGTTATATGACTGAATACGTTTTATATTTTGGTTGGGTTGGTATACTGATGTGTGACAGTATTTTGGTCATTTGAGTAAGACAATTTTTAAGATATATTTCTTAAGAAATATATTCTTTATTCTTTACCTGTTTATTTAAAAGTAATTTGTCTGATTTTTCATAGTCATTTTAATAACTTTAAAAAAACATGCAAAAATAAATATTTTATTAAACTCCTAATGATAAGAATAAACCGAATTACCATGTTACTGGATACAACTTATTAAAATTCTTGCAATTCGTCCTTATCAGATCAATTTGTAATGAGAACTAAGTTGTTCTGGGAAGCATACTTAATAAGTCTGTTCCAAGAGGTATATCGTTTGGATGAGTCATCACCAACCAGTTGTTATTTCATCTCTTTGTGCTGTTTCTACAGCTTGGTTGAATTCTAGTTAAAATTATTATAATTTATAACTGGATTGAACGCCACGTAATAAATGCACCTTCATCTTTGGATCATTTATTTAACTGCACTGTTTTTATTTAGTTGCACTGTTGCAACTTGAAACTATAAACGATCAACTTTACTGCCGTGGTATGGTTGTATTACATACTATTGCGAGAGAGTACTCGTTGAATTCAATTAATAAACGAATATATTGAAATTAAAAGGAGTTTAACTTAATAACCAGATGAATTTGTAAAATGATACTGAATTATATTTTAAAATTAGGTTATAACTTTAGTTACATTACATTATGTAACTTTTGAAACTGACATTCAATTATTTTCTTCTGTATGTAATTTTTATCTCTATCGTAATGTTTACTTTTATTTTTAATCTACTCGAGATTAACATAAATACAGGTTTTTTTATAGAAATAATCTTCTTGATCATTAATATAACCGCATTATTTTTTATCATGTTTAAATTGCCATTTAAATTTGTCTGTAATTGTTAGAAATTAAACAAATCAGTGCATAAACTAGTAATTACAAATAAATAAATGAGTTGTATGATCTAAGATCGTTACATGTAAAAAACTATTTTTTTTTCTTTTTTGCCTTATAAATAATAAAATTCTAATAGGTTCTGGATTGTAATTATATCAACTTTAAATACAAGTACTAGAAAAAAAACTTGGTAATTATTAACCAGTTTCAAATAACCTGTATTATTATTTTATATTAAAAAAAAAATTGTTTGGGTTAACAATTAGTAAGTAAAAGTTAGTAAAAATCAAACTCGTTGACCAAATAAATTAAATAAAAACGAAAAAAGACAATTAAATACGGTTATCCCTTTTTACGAAGAAAATTATCTAAACAATAATAGCCTGGATTTGTCTAACTCCAGTACTTTATTTCTTCATTTATCTTACTATATTTATTAGTCATTTGTCTTTTTTTTAATATAATATTGTTTGTTGAGCTATTTTAGTAGCAATAACTATAACGTACCTCAATCTAACATTATTACGAGGGACGTATTTTAAAAAAAGAAAATACAATTTTAATAGTATATAACCTAGTAAGTCCGCCGTGTCTGAGCGTTCATTTTCATAATTTTATTGTAACCGTGAAATCTTCTCCCATATCAATGACTCTTGGGTCAGCCGCTTAATCTTTTCCTCCCCTATGTAATGTAGAACATTGTACGTGGCATCCCGTTTTTTTTTATTTTAAATGCGGACATATCCAATTTATCTGATTTCTATTTGCCTTAATCTATTCAATAAGATATGTACCCTATACATTTTATACAGTTTTCGGTTTTTTTTCTTCGGTGTATTTCATTTTTCTTTACTGAAGTCTTAGTACTTTTATTTCAAAGGACTACTGCTACATTCTCTGTTCACTTTTTGAGATTGCTCAACATTTCTCACTACCGTATGAAATTAATATTATATACAAATAAAGTAAAATATAAGGAAATGATTTTTCACATTCCAAAGATCATATAATTATATGGATGCATATCATTATGTGATATGCATTATTAATAATTAATATATTAATTATTTAATAAATATTAGTTTTGTTTGTACTGTAAGTTGATGAAACAGAATTTTGAGTTTTATTTGCTAAAATTATATATATATATATATTTTTTTTCATCTCCCCCGGCTGGATCAACGTGAAGCATAAATACAGCCCGGGGGAGTGTCCATTAGGTCATTAGTGAATGAGCCTGCCCGCCTACCGGCTGTAAGTCCAGCATGACAGGCAGGCCCGCCGGTAGGATCTTAATTTCCTTGCCCTACCTCTCACCGCAGAGCAAAGTCACCAGGTCCGACAAAGTCGTGCCCAGCGATCCCACACTGGAAGCCGGGACTCGGTCTTGCATTGCCTGCCTCTAACAAGCGCGACCTATAGGTCGCATCTACCGGGTTAATATTATATTACATTTTATTATTGTTACATAACCTATTAAATAAATATATATCTATATATAATGTGCAGACATCCTCTTCCTTTCAGCAGGACTGATAATATTAATTTAATGGTCGTGCTTATTAGTATAATAAAGTGTGAGGCAGAACTCCCGTATTTTGATGATTAATAAAATAAAAGATTTGTCAGCTAGTCGAAAAATCATTTTACTATCTAAAACACATATGATGCAGATATTTTAATTATGCAGGTTTTAAAAATTATGTCACTTAAATCTCAATCGTCACTGGCAATACAATGTTGAAGCCTTTCTCGGAAGTTATTTAGTACTCTTCGACACAACTCTAGAGGAATCCCAGCGATTTATTGTTTCACATCTTTTAGGTGACTAGAGTGTGAGGGCGATGTCTAAAACTTTTTTTTTTGTAGTATTCCAAAGAAAGAAATCGTATGGGATCAAATTTGATAAGCGGGTCACTCCATGTTACCTCAGTAAAGAAATTGAATAATTCGAAAACATTTCTCTTAAAACTGCGAGTGAAAGCCGAAAGCCGAACTGTGGCTCTACTCTGGTAAAAGTACACATCTTCTGGAGTTTCAAATCCATCTTATCTAGGCCGCAAAAAGGTCTGAAGTATCTCTATATATTGATTTGAGTTTACAGTAATTGCAACACCATTTTTTCTAAAAAAAAATACGGGATCCAAATGCCAATTTTATCTACTGCACACCAAACAGTAACGCGAGGTCTGTGCTGTGTTTCTTGATGCAGTTTACGAGGATTATTCTCGGCCCAATATCGAAACTTTTGTTGATTGACGTTTCCAAGGATAAAAATGTGCTTCATCACTAAACAGGAATTGCCCTGTTATTGTGTGAAAATCTTTATGTGAAGATTTCGAAAAATCTAGGAATTAAGTATTAGATATTCACATGAAGATTACGCAAATAAAAAATTACGATGATGTCGTTTGTTACAGAGCCATTAAAAAAATATACGCATTACAAAAAAAATCCAAACATTTATTTTAATCCTTTAAACACGGAATTTCAAAATATCCTTCCTCAGTATACACTTACACCGTAAGAAGAATGTGTACATAAATTTTCATCAATTTATCTTCACTAGTTTTCACTAGGCGTTGATTATAAATCACGCACGACATGTTCTTTTATACACACACACACTCTCTCTCGCGCGCACACGCACACACGCACACACACACCAGTGGTACACAATAGGCACTGTGGATCTGCAGCACCCCCTATTTCCATCTGATATTATCGATAATATTTAATATAGTGAGTCCGTTTTTCAAAAATTCTTTCTTTATATTTGTACAATGCAAAATCTTAATGTCAGTATATATTTCTCAGTTTATGAAAAAGATACAAAAATCTTTGTGTGGAACTGTGCGCTTCACAGTTCCAGCGGCTTGGTGTTTGGCTGTTGTGCGCATGCGCACATAGAAAGCTACACGCAAGGCTGCGATGGAGAGAGAGCACTGTCGCTCCCGCCGAGTCGACCCTGGCGTGCTGGTGGAAGGCTTTTTTTTTTATTTCCGCCTGTGTATGGAACGTTTCTTCTTCGTTCCCTTTTCTAGTTTAGTGGTACGATTATCAAAGTGGTTTAGTTTTCTTCATTAGTGATCAGAAGATGGCAGAAAGCAAAGGCTCTTTGATTGCCAAATTTGTCCAAAAACACGCTGGAAGGGCGAAAGAGAAGGTAATTAGTAAAAACTAATTATGTATTTGTTTCTGTGTACATAGTAACTTAAATCAAGCACCTTTGGACTATAGTGTTTTTAAGCGGACACTTTATTATTTATTCGGTTAACCCGAATACGAATTTTAAGCGCAGTATACTGAAAAACTGTGTACCATATTCCTGAATGTGATAAAGTATAGAATTAGATTATTATCCTTCTTCCAGCAATTCTATTTGATTAATTTTTTTCGATTCTTTGATTTTACAGAAAACTTTAACCAAGGCCTTGAAAAGGTCACGAAAAAAATTTTCTGGAGCAGCACCCCCACTAATTTTAGCTACGAGCTGCCGCTGATGCACACACTTTTTTAATGGCATTATTTTGTCTCAGATCGCCCACAACTATTACGGTGTGGCATCTAACATAACATACATTTTTACATTTTGTTCTATTCTCATATGTAAGATAATTAATTTTTCTTTATGTGTATCATTAATTTTTTTTTGTTATAAATTTTATTATTTGAGTCTTTTAATTTTTAATATTTAAATAATACTGATAGTTCAAAGGAGTAAACTTTTTTCTGTTTACTTGTATTTGTATTTTTGTTTATGATACAAACATTGTTTAAATAGCCCTATACTATTTTGGTGTAACTCATTACAAATTATGTCACTGAATAATTTATTTCTGTGATATAAGAAATGGAATTTCTTAGATAGTAAACCGTAAAAATTTTAACTA
Organism: Lycorma delicatula; assembly: GCF_047948215.1. Classification (NCBI taxonomy): domain Eukaryota; kingdom Metazoa; phylum Arthropoda; class Insecta; order Hemiptera; family Fulgoridae; genus Lycorma; species Lycorma delicatula. The sequence continues at coordinate 132,708,362 of NC_134460.1, forward strand.
AAAAAATACGAATCTATTCATTTGTTATCGCCGCCGTCATTAACTGGTATTGATGTTCTTTTCTGTTTAATTATTATACTAATGTACATACTATAATTACATAAACGGCCTCAATATTGTTTTAATGAATAACATTTTCTATATTTTTTAAATATACAATAATTTTACTGTTTTTCAACTGTATAGAGACAGAAAGTGAAAATATACTTTTAAAGTACGTGTAACTCCTTCACATGACGCTATTAAAAGTTTTAGTTTATCAATTATAATAATTTCTTATATTATAATAGAAGAGAAAATTATAAAATCCTTTCAAAATTATTCAAAACAGAAATAAAGATATTGAAGACTAATAATTTGATAAATATCAAGGTGGTTTCAGGAAGAGAAGATCTCAGAACAAATCTTTAGTTTAAAATCAGTCATACGATATAAAATCCTAAATAACAGAAAATATGTCTTAACTTTTGTCGATTTCAGAAAAATCTACGACTCAATAGACAGAAATTCCGTATTTTAAACTTTAAAAATAATGCGATTAAATTCTAATATTATAAATCTAATTAAACGGACCTTTACAAACACATTTTCGAAAATAAAATTCATGGAAGAAATTTAAAAACCCTTCAAAATTGAAACCGGTATAATACAAGACGATGATCTCTCCCTATTTGTATTTTACTGAATTTTATTCAAAGTAATTTGGGAATGACGAAAAGAAATTGAAAAAACTTCCAATCATAAGAATCGGAACAAAACACAAAGGAATATAAATGAATTATTTTGCTTTTGCAGATGATCTAGCGAAACTCACCGGGTTCGTCTAGTGGTTAAACTCGTCATAGCAAATCAGCTGATTTCGAGCTCGAGAGGTCTAAGGTTCAAATCCTAGTAAAAGCAGCACCTTTATACGGATTTGAATTCTAGAGCGTGGATACCGATGTTCTTTGGTGGTTGGGTTTCAATTAACCACACATCTCAGGAATGGTCGAACTGAGACTGTACAAGACTAGACTTCATTTACATTCATACACATGATCTTCATTCATCCTCTGAAGTAATACCTTACGGTGGTTCCGGAGGCTAAACAGAAAAAGAAAGAAAGATGATCTGGCGATCTTTGCTGATGACCTAAGCGCAGCTCAAGAACAAATCGAAATTTTGAAGAAAATCGCCGAAAGAACTTGACCGCTAATTTCATTTGAAAAAAAGAAACAATGATAAAACTAAAAGAATACCCATGAGAAATAGAGACATAGTTTGGAAAAATAAAAGTTGTAGAAATAATATTTAAATTAAACTAGATCAAATTTCTTAGTACTTTTTTTGTTTAGCCTTCTGAACCACCGTAAGGTATTACTTCAGTGGAGATCTGTTTGATTGTAAATGAAATGTAGTCATGTACAATCTCAGGTCGACCATTCCTGAGATGTGTGGTTAACTGAAACCCAACCACCAAAGAACACCGGTATCCACAATCTAGTATTCAAATTCGTATAATAGTAACTGCTTTTACTAGGATTTGAACCTTAACTCTTGACTTCAAAATTAACTGATTTGCGATGACGAGTTCACCACTAGACCAATCTGGTGGGATAGATACTGGTGTCCTTTGGTGGTTGGGTTTCAATTAACTACATATCTCAGGAGTGGTCGATCTTAGAGTGTAAAAGACTATACTTAATTTGCATTTATATATATATATATATATATATATATATATTAATTTATTATATTATATATATATTATTATATATATTTATATTTATATTATATATATATTTATTGCATTTATATATATATTTTGCATCCTCATTCATCCTCTGCAGGAATACCTTATGGTGGTTCCGGAGGCTAAACAGAAAAAAGATTTTTAAATATCTAGGCGAAGTAATCCGGAAAAATGACTAGACAAAATATGTTTAGAAAATCGGGAAAATAAAATGGAAATGACTTTCCAACTTACCAAAAATCTTTATAATAAAAAAAATTATTTCTTACAGTACGAAATTCAGATATTACAATATGGTTATAAAACCTGAAATTTTTTTTCTGGGCAGAAAATTTAACATTAATTAATCAAGGAAGACTAGAAAATATTTTTAAAAAGAAAAGAAAACTTCTGAGAAAAGTATTAGTCACAAAATCTGAAAATATAAAAATATTTTAAGATCAAACGAGGAAATTTGTAGAAAATTTGAAAACATTATTGGCACAATTGAAAAACGGAGAATTTTTTTACGGTCATTTAAAGAGAATGAGTGAAGAAAGATTGTCAAGAAAGATTTTAAACTTTTTTGATAAATTCAAAAGTAGAAACAACTGGTTGTAAAGATAGGAAAAGTGTCTGTACTCCAAAGATAGGAGTGCAGAAGAAGAAATTTTGAAGAAGGAAATTTTCAAGAAAAAAGAATATGAATTTAAAAGATTTAAAGTGGCTCAAGAAAAAGAGGAAACAAGAGAATCATAGAAAAACACAAAAAAAAAACTTAAGAAAAATGATGACTGAAGTAAGACGGAAAATAAAGTTTGTTCACGCGATCCAGATTTCGAAAAATTCGAAAAAAAGAGAATGTTTTATAATAATTGGGTAAAATTATTTCCCTTAATTTATTTATTTCTTAAATTCTTTCTTGTTCCATTTTGATACAGACGTTTCCTGAATAATGATTATCTAATCGAAAAGTACGAGTAGTTCTTAGGTAGCATATTTATTGGTAATAGTAATGTAAAATATGATCTTATATACTAGTAAATTACGTTATTTTTATAATATATGAAATTATAATAAATTTAATTAAATTTAAAAATTATTAAAACGCTCAATTAATATGTATACTAAACGTATACATTAAAAAAATTATGATTTGTACATGAAAACATGATTATTAATATTTAGTCAGTTGTAGAGGTCAGAGACTTGTAGAGGAAAGGCAGTGTGGCGGCTGTCTGACCATACAAACTGCTGTAGACAGAACAACTTAGGGATGAGAAGTTAGTTCGTCATGCTGCAGTGGTCGTGATCACTCAACTGGGTCATAATCCAACAGACTAAAGAACGCAGAAAGAGAAAGAAGGTTGACTAAGAACTGCTAATGAAATATTAAACTGCGTGCTCACTTTAATAAAGTAGTGTACTTATCACAGATTAGATCTTATCACTGAATGCATAATTCAACTGTTAAAATAATTAGCAGACTTCACTCACCGTAGTTTTTAATGGTTAATAAAAATAGATAATCTAACAATCTATTGTCTGTCTGGAAGTAAGCAATTTTTAATAATAATAGCAAAAATAAAACAGGCAAAATAATTAGTAAACTTTGTTAAATGGAAAGAGTATCCAACCTTCTACACTATATAATGTTTTTCATTTTTAGGATTGATTCCATTTTTAATTAACAAAATAATGGGTGGTTTTTGAAAATAAAAAAGGAAGAATAAAGTGTTCTGTCTCACATCCTTATATATTTATGTAGTAGTCTGTAAGTTAATTGCATGTTGCATAGTGATAATAGTCAAACTTTAATACACTCGGTTCAGGTTATTAGTGTTTTTTTCGTTTGGCAGAACGAGGAGGTTAAAATTATTTTCTTTATTATATTAAACTGCTACCTAAATAATTATTATCAGTTTAATTTAGATTATTGAATAATTTTAAAAATTGTCATAAATATATCCAAACCACTGAATTCATTTCGCGTTAATTTTTACTTTCATCATAATTTTTACTTTTATTTTTCCTTCTTGCGCCATAGCTCTAGAGCTTTGTTGCAAGAAGAAAAGTATGGTAATTAGTCAAAAAAGGGGTTATTGGTTTATTGCATTTCTCCACGTGTCATGGCCCAGGGGACCCCCCCCCCCCAAAAAAAAAAGTGGGGGCTAATGTTCTTACCTATGTACGTGTGATGATGTGTTTGAGGCTGAATAACTTTTAACTGGATGAACCGATTTTTATGAAATTTTGTACGACTCGTGTAAATGGGGCAATTCGTTGGTACAATATTTGTGGGTCAGTATCTCCAGGGAGCTTTCGATGGAGGGGGGGGGTCAATTTATCTCGATTTTTTTCTAACGTAACCCTCCTTTATATTAAGCTCAGTACACGCGTGTATACGTCTCTTACGCGCCGGGGTAATCTAATGGTTAAACTGGTCATCGCAAAATCAGCTGATTTTCGAAGTCGAGAGTTCTAAGGTTCGAATCCTTGTAAAGGCAGTTGCTTTTATATGGATTTTATTGTTAGACTGTAGATACTGGTGTGTTTTGGTAGTTAGGTTTCAATTAACCAAATGTCTCAGGAGTGGTTGACCTGAATCTGTTCCAGACTATATTACAGGTACATTTACACTTACATTGCACCACATCTGCAGCTACGTATGAGATAATTTTATCATGAAGTAAAATTTATCAATGATTTTAGTTTATTTTGTATTTCTCTTAGTGGAATTTTAATTATTAAACTGCATTAAAAGAAATTAGCATGACTATTATTAAATATATATATATATATGTAAGACTATGTACATTGTCTTTTATGTAAAACAAGCCACTAAGTCTACAAATCACTATCAAAATTAGCATTGTCGCAAACTTTTTCTCTTAATTTAAAATTTCATGACTTTTGAAACGTATATATTCCTAAAAAACTATTCGAGCGTTATTAGCTCAGTCAGTTTTTCGCGCCTGAATTTCTTCATGCAGCTGCTTTAAAATAATGTTTAAATAATGTTTCATAACATTCTGGTTTTCAAATTCCTGTCAGATTTAGCATTTCTTATACTTTAAAAAATTTATATCATCTTAAAAAAAGTAAATTTAGGTTCATTGTAATTGGGTTTACGAATAAAATAAAAAAATTAATAATTTTCCCTGTTTGTATTTACCTTCAATGATTTATGTATAAACATAATACATATTTTCGTGTGTTGACAAACCTTATAGATGGTGTAAATGTGCATCTACACTTTCATTATTCAATAAAATAATACATTAACAGAAATATATAAGATATTTCGTAACTAAATTTATTTTAAACTCTAAATAATATATACGAGTAGAAGTAAATTACAAAGAAAATATATATATTGAACTTCCAGACAACTTTGGCCTTGTTATTGTGTTTTAACGAAATATACAGTACGGTAAAAGGGTGCTGAAGAGCCTCTTTCTTGCATAGGATTTATTGTATGTATCTGTAAAAATTTATTTCATTTAATTTAAAATTAATGTAGTCAATACTATTTTTTAACAATTTTGTTTTAATTAAATTTAAAGAGCTTTAAATAAAATAATACTTTATTAATTGTATTAAAATATTATAGATGTATAGCAGTTGTGTTACCCGTTCCAATTTATACGAGGTTAATGATATGATCCAGATCGGTAGAGCTAAATTAATAGAATTAAATCGATTGATGCCCATATATTGAACACTCTTTAGCTAAATTCCAAAAAATATAAAAATCATGGCATATTTATATGTAATAATATGCTGGGCCGAAGGATTAAAGAAAATTGTACTATTGTTTACGTATTAAAAAAGATTCTTTGTTTTTGGAAAGGATGGAAAACTATATTTTTGGTGTCTTCTAAAACATATCCGTCAATTAAAAAAAAAAATTCATATTTAAAAATTTATATTACTATTCGTGTTTATACACATACATAAATACATAATTGTATAAATTATAGTTCCACTTACCAACAATTTTAAAATGTATTTCCTAATGGACATGACGTTATAATCTTAGTGAGGTATAAATTATTTTTTATAGACGACCGACTATTATGAACGTAACAATTTTAATTTAAATATTATGTCATATGTTAATACATATGTCACATTATACATATGACATATTAATTTTGAATTAACATCTTATAAGAAATCCCTGATGATGGACTAGCAGCTCCGAAAGTACTTGGAAATATATTTTTAAATTGTTGGTAAGTGGAACTTTAATTTATACAATTGTATTAATACCAATGGTGCCAAATGATTAGAAGATTGAACGTAAATACATATCAGAAATTGAGGGTTTGAATCCCGGCTCGGAACTGGCATTAAAATCAGTCTCTCATTAAATTAAATTTTAAAAAAACAATATAAAAAACTAAAAAAAGAATTTCTTATACAAATTCTAAAAAGTAACAGAATATTCTTAGAATTAAACTAATTTTTAGATGTTGCGCTCTACATAACCGCTTGAAATAGAGTGAACTTAGTAATTGTATATACAAAAATATCTTCAGCCGGTGAAAATTAATTGAAAACTGGGTCCAGAATTAATATAAAAAAAAGAATATATGATATAGTAGTATAAATGTACATAGTAATACTTAAATCCTTGGATTCTATTTATTTATTTTTTCCGTGTTAGCTAAATAATGTTCTTGTTTCTATGTTTATGAAGTTTGTCTCTTTTAAAAGTTTCTTGTCCTTTTTGACATGATTAAAATATTTTTAAGTTGGCAATTTTGCAGTGACGAATTAAAACTTAAAAAAGAGTGAAGGTTTAAGACTTGCCAATTCGGCTATCCCAGTTCAGTGGCTTCTATGCTTCGCTTCACCGCGCCATGTGACCTAATTCATGATGAGTTCCTTACTCTTTCTCTTTCCTTCTTTTTACTTGTATGTATATATGTCTGTGCGTGCGCATGTGCGTGTGTGTGTGTCAATAAATAGAAAAATACTAGTACAACAGCGTCCACTATTCGAAGATGTTAGCCAGACTGTCCGGTGCCAAAATTTAAATGCGTCGGCACTGGTTCAAAACTAGTGACAAAATAAATTCTCAATTTTTTTTTTTTGAATACATCAATCAGTTTCAATCATATATTAGAAATGTCATGTGTGAAGTCTATTTTGTGAGCTTACGTAATATTTAAAAAAAAGAAATTTTAAAAAACTATATTTTCTGACCATAAAAATCTAAAAAATTAGATGGTCTAAAAGTGTAATAATTTTTAAAAGTATTAATGAAAATTAAGTTATATATTATATATTTCCTTATTTAGCCGACTAATTTTGGTGCAGAAGAAAGAATACTGTAAAGTTATCCTCAATTAAAGTAATAGTATAACTGTTTTAGCTTACGTTTTAAAACATGGAAAACATTTTCTGGATTAAACAACTTTTGTACACATTTCCTGGTTTAATTTTTTTCTTTAACTGATACAGTTTAAAATTAATCAGTGGTTTTGTTTCCAGTAATGTTTCCCCAATATTAGCAGCAGCAATAATTACAAAATTAATTTCTTAAACACCCTAAATCTCAAACAAATCAATATATTCCCAAAAGATCTCAGCAAGTATTACGTAACTAGCATCCTAGTTGCGGTCAGGGGATGTTTAAAAATCCTTAAAAAATCGAAATTAAAAAAAAAATGGAAAATGGTTTTTAGATATTTATCTGAGGAGTATTTGAAAGCCCCGATCTAATGAATATTAGTTTGTTATAGTCGGAAATGGGGGAAATTTGCAATCATTGTTCAAATTTTTTTAACTTTCTTCAATCCTTTCAAGATCGAATTTCGAAAACTCTAGAAATTTGTTTGGTTAGATAATTACATGAACATTAAACACCAAAAATCAAGTTGATATCTTCATTTTTACCTAGAAACAATAGCCATGTTTAAAAAAATTCAAATCCATTTTAACCCTTTAAACTTGGAATTTCAAAATATCTAGAAATTATTTTGAAATTCACATGAAGATTACACACACGCCAAAAATCAAGTCTATATCTTCATTTGTTACCGAAAATAAAAAAAAGAACAAAAAAATTTCATTGTTACTTCATTTTACCCTTTAAAATCGGAATTTAAAAAAAATCCTTCTTAGTCTGCACCTATACCATAAGACGAATTTGTCTATAAATTTTCATCAATTTATCTTCAGTAGTTTCTTCTGGGCGTTGATGAATCTATCAATCAGTCAGGACAAGTTGCTTCATTGATACAGATATACAGTTATATCGTTTTCTTAGGATTAGAAAAAGAAAGCAGTTTGTTTGATATTAATTGAAGATATTTTCGACGATCATCCATATAAAAATAAAAAAAGGAAAACACGTAAAAATGCATATGTGTCAGCAAACAGACAAAAATAATCGTTTATGTTTCTTAATAACAATCTCTCATTTTTTCTTAATCACGTGTAAAGGACGTTGGTTTATTGCAATGCCTATGGCGTCGCACTTCTGGAAGGGATTGCCTTTTTTTTTGTCATTGATATATTCGTGATGAATCATAAACTTATTTCCTGTTGAGGTAGATGATAAATAGTTTTTTTTTATATTAAATAAATTAAAGTAAAAAATAATATCATGTATGGAAACCAGAATATAAAATAATAAAATTGCGTTATTTTGAAGTTCATTTTTTTGCGGAATTATTTACAGTATCTTAGCCTCCATAGCTTTTTATCAATCCAGTCACCTCCAATAGACTCCGAGCTTTCATCAATTCTTTATAGCCTGTTACCATCTCGTTCCTGCCACTCTTGGTATAAAAGCGTCTTGGCGTCCTCCTTCGACATTCCTTCGTACCTTCTTTTTCTTTGCAAAGCCATCAATCGGATGGGAGGAACCCCAGCCAATACCTCCGCCGCAACAGCCGACACGTTTTGTACGCAGCCATAATCTTTAGTGCGGTCCGACGTTGCAATGAAACCCACCGGGTTGGTCTAGTGGTTAACGCGTCTTCGCAAATCAGCTGATTTGGAAGTCGAGAGTTACAGCGTTCAAGTCCTAGTAAAGCCAGATATTTTTACATGGATTTGAATACTAGATCGTGGATACCAGTGTTCTTTGGTGGTTGGGTTTCAATTAACCACACATCTCAGGAATGGTCGAACTGAGAATGTACAAGACTACACTTCATTTATACTCATACATATCATCCTCATTCATCCTCTGAAGAATTATCTAAACGATAGTTACCGGAGGCTAAACAGGGATAAGAAAGGAAAGATGTTGCAATGAGGTCAACCTTCGCTCAATTCTTTTCTTATTGAAAGCGACGTACTATGTAGGCACAGCACAGAGGATTACAACTGTAACCGCTACCATTAATAGATACGTTTTTCTGCACTTGGCCCCATTTAGAGCCCATCAAACGACTGAGGGAGTTAATGGCCTTTTCAGCTTTGTTTGTGACTTCTTGAAGGTGTTATTGAACAAACCATTCTGAGTAAACTAAACGCCCGAATATTTAACATGCAGCATCATGCCTATTTGGACTCCATTCACACCGATACTAATACGACGTATATTTTTCTTCGTCTCACCACCGCCATTACTTGTGTTTTTTGAGGAGAAAGCTGTAATCCTTTGGATCGGAGCCAAATGTTTATTCTTCTAATCGCCAAGTTGACTGCTCTTTCCACTTCTTCTTCTGACTGGCCGGTAGCTGACAAAGACAAATCGTTAGCGTATCCGATTAAAGATACGTTGCCAGGGATTCCGAGTCGCAACAACCTAACAAATGTTATGTTCCAGAGCAAGGGACTTAACATAGAACCTTGAGGCACGCTCTCTTGCATTAGAAACTTACCTATTCATCTTCAATTTCTGTCAGCACCTCCCTCTCATGTAAATAATTATTAATCGCCGCTCTGAAGATAAAGACTAATGCCTCTTTGTTCTAAATCGTTCATAATATGCTGTTGAAGGCATTGCGTATGTCTAGGAGGACCAGCAAAGGAATTTTCCTGATCCTCCGTGTGCCAGCCCTACAAGAATCAATTCAGTTTCTTACCTTATATAGAGCATCAACCGTTGATTTACAGCGTTAACAAAACCAAACTACAACGGCGAAACGCCACTTGATACCTCTAACTCCGTCCAGACCCGTTCAGCAAGCAGTCGTTCGTATAATTTGCCAAGTGTAGGCAACAAACATATCAGTCGATAGGTTCGAGCTTGACCGTCCATAGTCAGCTTCGAATTGTAGAAGTCGGTTACTAATGCTTCCAAGAAAGCGGAAAGTTACCGCACCCAAGGGATTTATTGAGTGCTGTCAGAACAAGTCAGGGGTGTGTCACAATCAGCACCTTTAGAAAGCTTCCCGGACACGGACTCGGGCTCCTATTAGTGCTCATCCGAGAGATCGCCCAGAAAAACTCACTCATTCTAAATCTTCTCGTCTCGTTACATGTGATATTCGCCTGATTGACTTTCTCATTTATGAAAAGCTCCTGGGTGGCTCTTTGAGTCTCCCTTCTAGTTAACAGAGGGAGGGGCGCGCCAAATCTTTTCATCAACAGCCAGTACGCCCTCCCCCAAGTATCGTCATTTAGCTCTTTTACCAATTGTTTCCATGCTTCACGCTTGGCGGTTTAAAACGTTGCGCAAAGAGTGTTCCTTGCACTTTTATATGCAAGTTTTGCTTTTTTCGCTTGTTCTGGCCTTCGCCTTCTCACTTGTAGTTTAAAACGGGCCGTAAGTGTTGCTTTTCGAAATCTGCGATCTTTCGAGGCCACCAATTTACTTTTCGTCGCCTTGGATTGAGGTGCGATCTTAATTTGTAATTTTCTTCTTTTAAACATCGCAGAAAGTCTTCCAGGCTCCAGTCTTGTCTGGCCTCCAACTTGAATTTTTATTCATCTCAAGTTATCTACAGCGCATGGTTACGGCACAGCGTATTTGGCCTACAACATTAGAATACATTATCTTTTGTTTTTTATTTCATTCCATAAGAAAACAATTGAGAAGGACGAAAATACCGTAAAACACTTTGGTGGCTGAGCTTTAAGATAATGTAATTCTTCCCTCGGTTAATCTTTAGATTTTTTCAAAAGTATTACAGTTCCGTAATTTTTCGATAAAAGATTTTATATTAAGAATCTCTCTCTCTTTTCGTTTTTTCTGTACATTGTCTTAATATTTCATGAGACTTATTAAAAGTTAACTTAAAATATGAAATGATTATGAGGATTTCGCATGATATTTACGAATAAATATTTAACTATAAACAATTTTCCTTGATGAATACATAACATATTGAAAGAATAGCAATATTTTTTCTAATGTTTGGTAGCGTAGGTAGCTTTTTAATGTAGTCTAAAAAAATAAATGAAGTCATTGACTAGATACATAAAGTCAACGACTGTATGAATGCCTACCCACACTAACTACCATTCAGTATAGGATGTAGTCTAAAACACCATGTAATAATAAAAAAGAAATAAGGACTATTATTAGACTGTGTTAATCGAATGGTTGATGTAAATGAAATTGTGCTCCTGTTTTGCACCATTTATTTGGTGTTATTAGTTTTTCCCTTCCGTTTTACTATTATTGTACTTAATTGTTCTTTAACCACATTAATTTATACGAATAAAGAAGAAAGAAAATGATTTATTTAACTCTTTCAAGTTTGAATATTTCTTACTGTTTAAAATAATTTTTATAAAGGTAAAATTGATTTATGTATAAAAATATTTTGTTTTTTAAAACAAAATATCACGGACAAATCGATTTCATTAGGAATGGTAATAAAATAATGAAAAAAGCGGTTAGTTGCTGTTGAGAACTGCCTATTGTGCAGTGACCAATATTCTGACCATTTAAATAACCGCTACTTGTTTTAATGTTAATCTAAACTGTGATCTAAAAATAGCCCGTGCGTATGTAAATATCCATATGGTTCTTTTATCTAACTATTCTGTGAAATAGATAATACTAGTAATGACAAATACTAATTACTTTCAAATAGTAGAAGTTTTCCCAAAAATTGTTAAAATGTAACCTAACCATAATAAAGAAAGTTTTCCAAAGAGGATTGAATTTTTTCTTTTCAAAAAACAACTTCATTTCCAAAAAAAATCAAATTAAACTAGATGATTTATTTATTACCAGGTACTTGAAAGATCCAATGTGTAATATGAGTTTACATTCCATACTGCCGAAACGAATGTCTAATCTAATCTGATACTAACAAACTTGGTAAAAGTTTACTCGCCCTGTCGGTGTTGACCGATTAATATTGTGTCGGAGTGGCTCAGTTGGTTAAGCATCTTACTCTGCGGAAAGTTGGTAGTTGGAGGCCCAGGCAAACCAGTTTTATTTTTAAGCATTAAACAATTTCGGGACTTAACGAATAGCTGAAAACTGTTCCCGGCTGGAACGGTTAGAAATAGATTTATGCTTACCCACCGGATTGGTCTAGTGGTTAACGCGTCGTCCCAAATCAGCTGATTTGGAAAGTCGAGAGTTACAGCGTTCAAGTCCTAGTAAAACCAGTTATTTTTACACGGATTTGAATACTAGATCGTGGATACCGGTGTTCTTTGGTGGTTGGGTTTCAATTAACCACACATCTCAGGAATGGTCGAACTGAGAATGTACAAGACTACACTTCATTTACACTCATACATATCATCCTCATTCATAATCTGAAGAATTATCTAAAAACGCTAGTTACCGGAGGCTAAACAGGAAAAAGGAGAGAAATAGATTTATGCTGAGCATTTGTGGTTGGATTCTATTTATTTGCTTTATCTGGCCTGGAGAACAGATGACGTAATTAGCTATAGATGTGCTTATTACGCGAACAACGGACGTAATGCCTTGATTCGGTCTTGAATCAAGAAAGCTGTACCAGAAATAGGAATGCCACAATTTATACTTCCATAAGCTTGTTTCACTTAATAATTTTTTGATAGTTCTTATATGTAAAGATGTCATGGGTTCTGCAAAAATTATTAAACAACATATATATTTGAGTATGATTCTAAAGATACAACTTTTCCATGATACCTTGAAATTATGAACGAAATAGCCTTACAGATATACTCATCACAAATCAACCATCCATTTAAAATAAAAGTTATTCCTACATAAATACCTTCTTAGAATTACTAGGATAGATGGTCTTTAGATTTTTGGTTACACTAAGAAAAGTAACGTAAAATCCATCCAAACTTTTCAATAAACTATTCACCATATGATTAAAAATTCTCCAGGTTAGGTCCCTAATCACACATTATATTCTTATGTATAAGTTCCACTCATAGAAGATGTTTTAAAATAATTGCAATAAGAATTCTATTTCAAATTATCGTTCATAATTATCAATTATGATGATTAGAGATCAGGAAAATCCGCTGTTGTCTCAAAAGGGTGAAAAGAAAATACAGTAAAGATCTTTTCCATTAAGTCTGAAACATTTAGTTAGACCATTTATTCTGAAAATTCTTATATTTTAAAATACCTTTTCAATTATAATGTCATTTTTTTCTTTTATTTATTTTCAATATTTTATTATTTCATCTTAAATGTTATCCGTAAAACAATATTAGTGATTTTTTTGTTTTATTTTTACTTCTCATGTTTTGTATATACACGTAGTAATTTTGTTACATCATGCTGTTCTCTGAATTAAATTGCTAAATTGAGAATACAGGTTATAAAAAATTTATATTTCTTTGCCTATGAGTCTGATACTTAATAATGTACTTCATAACAATAGTAAAAATTTGAGAGTGGTTTTATTTTACTATTTTAATACTTTCCGATTATCTATGTAGTTTAATTTAATTATTGTACTTTGAATTATTTTTTTTAAAAACTAAAAAAAAAAATATATCCTTTATCAAATATCTTTTAAATCTTTCATACCATCTGTGCGAAATATAAAGGAAGGCAAGGAAGTGATCCAACATTTATTTTGGCAATAATTGTTTAGGTTAATAATTACAAATGTGTTTTATGTTGGCAGAAGTGACAGCAGTTCATGAACATTAGTTTCTTCCCTTTCTGCGTACGCTGTTTTTTTATTGTTCCAAGATGGCTGACAAAGGAAGACTGACTGTTGAACAGCGTGTAAAGACTGTGTTATTTTTTAATGAAACGAAAAGTATGGTGCTTACACAAAGACGGTTTCGTACACATTTTCATACTCGATGGTCGCCCTCAATTAAAACAATTACCTAGACTTTACGAAACATTTAATAGTGATGTTTCGGTGTTTGTCAGTAAGCGCGAACGGCCTGCCGATGTTCTTTCTCCACATAATGTCGAAGTTGTCAGAACAGCGTTGCTGAGAGCTCTCCGAGCTCTCAGAATGCCTTGTTGAATGGTTTTCAACAAGAAAACCAGCAGCACAACTTGGGATTTTTAGGCGATCTGTGCAGCAAATATTAAAAACCGATTTGCCTTTGCATCCGTACAAAATAACATTGATTTCTAAATTAACGGTCGATAACAAACATCAAATAATGGCATTCGCTGAACGGGCTGTGAATCGAGACGTATTGTTGTACGATGTTTGGTTTTCAGATGAGGCACATTTTCACCTAGACGGGGTTGTTAATAAACAGAATATGCGTTTTTGGGCTTCCGAAAATCTACACGTGCTTCATGAAACGGTGCATTACGCTCCATAAATTACGGTACGGGCCGCTATCTCAAGTCATGAGGTAATACGGAACGGAACGCAATAGTGGCGGGAGTTTCATTTCTCCCTTCGAAAACGCAGAGCGTGGACAGTGTCCCTTGCTGCTGTATCTATCTATTTATCGGGCGTGTTGAGGGGTTTGTTTTAATGTCGGGTATGATTTTAATGTTTTTTTTTAGTTTTATGGACGGATTTTTGTATAGCGTTCCATATCCGTATGAGTCCACACCCATTTCTGGGTCTGACCGCAGGAGGCTAGGCTTTTAAAACCCGTGCTCCCGACGTGATTCCCCTTCAGTCCGTCCACTGAAGTCCTTTCGGTGCTAACGCTTTATTGGCTAGCAGGAATACGCCATAAGGGGGCATTAGTTATTTGCCCCCTTAGTTATATGCGCCCCCGTCTCCGGAGGAAGTCGCAATTGCTGATTGATTTAAGTTAATTGTAAGTGTTACAGGATAGTTAGGAGAAGCTCGTCATCCACTTCTTTGATGGCTGCCCTTTACGGTGCATCTCCTCTGGGCTCTCTTCCGGACTCCTGTCCGTGACGTCGGGTCGAGTAGAGGGTCTTCTTTCTTCTTCATCTTCTTCTTCTTCGTCTTATAGATGACCTCTTCTTTCTTCTTTGGCCTGCACTTTCCGAGAATTGGCAGTAATCGGAATTACATGCCGTTAACCTTGGTATTCCCGTGGCCCCGTAGGGCTGAACGGGGGAAAGTGCAGGTTTCTTTTTTCTTCTATGCTGGGCAAGTGGCTGCTTAGCAGGTGACTGCTGGGCTCGTTCCCTTTTCTTCTTTCTTGAAGGGAAAGAAATAGGGAACTTACAATTTGATAGAACATATTCGCGATCGTGGTTTTGGGGCGGCGATCGCCTTTTTGTAGAAGAAGTAAATATAGCAAATATAGTTTTTCTTACACAACATAATTATTAATCTTCAGACACACGTGTGTCCGGGAAGGGTTTGGGGGGACCGCGTGGCCGCAGTGAAGAAACCATTTATGTTTACTGTGGTGGCTGTCGTGGGTGTGGTACCTGAAACATGAGAAACAGAACACACGCACGAAAAAAAAAATGAAAATTTATTTATATTTTTGTTTTATTTGGGATAACAGGAAAAGAGGAAAGGTATTTCCCCGTCATGGGGTAATAGGGCCATCCTTTTTTTTTTCTTGAACCGACAGTGAACCGTGAACGTTATCTAAACATGCTGCGTAAAAATTTTATTCCTCAGCTTCTTGCAAAAGGGTTTCGATTAGAAAAGTGGTTCATGCAGGATGGAGCTAGACCACACACAGCTAATGTTGTTTTAGACTTTCTGCATGAAACATTTAACGCAAATGTCATTTTAAACCGATTTCCTATTCGTTTTGCGTGTTGACAGAACTGGCCCCCGAAACTGTCCTGATTTGAATCCGTGTTATTATTTTCTTTGGGGATTTCTGAAGCAAAAAACTTTCCCTAAATATCCTCGTACAGTGCTGAAAACTCCGAGTGCTGATAATCGAGGAGTGCGACGAGATAACCGAGGAGTGTTTCGTCGAGTTATTAACAACGTAGGAGTTTGTGTTGAAGAAGTTGCTAGACGTGGTAGTGGTCCTATTGAGCATGTGATAAGCAGAATATAAATCTCACATTATCTCTATACAAATCTCACTCATAATATATTAAACACGCTGTATTTTACTTTTCTGTACTGCGATTCAGATAAATATTTTTTAAAACCAAATGTTGGACCATTTCGTGCGACACTCTGAACAAAAATAAAATAATCCTACTTATTTCCTAACTAATCTTATGTAATTGTCACTTGTTATTTGAACCTAAAGTTTTTTCAACTGTCTGCTATTTTTCAAGTATTAGAATTTTCCGCAAATTTAATATGTTTTTAAACATGAAAATAAAAGACACTGGCATATTTCTCCTCATAAGCTAAATAATAATGAAACAATTTTTTTTTCAATGATTAAATTTGAATTTAATTTTTTTTTTAAATTAGAATTTTTTTTTTAACGAAAATTAATAAATAATAATTTCTTAAAATAAGTACTATAAGTAAAATTAGCCGCTAGGAAGAACAGTAATGATTATGGGATAAATAAAATACGAGGCGATACTTTGGGCTGCCGCTAATAAGTTGCTGGGTGATCATTTCTTCATGAATATATATTACATCGTGAACAGAACTGTGAGAAAATATAAAATAAAATCTTTTTTTCTATTTTTTTGTAAAAAAAAAAAATCACTTAATCCTCTACATAATAATAGTTGGTTTTCATTAGAATACACATTTCTCTCAAAGATTATCAGTAAGGTTTAACGTAGCAGTTTTTTTTATTTTATGTAATCATTCCTGACTGAAAAATTATTATTTATATAATGCCATTTCTATTAAAAATTATTGATACAAAAAACCCTAATTGAACAATAATGAAAACATTTATAAAAGACAATTAATATTTTAGTGTAGGAAATATTTTAGAATCTTTCTGGTCCTTCTCACACAATGTAAAGTTTAGTTCAAGGAGATAAAAAAAGATTGAGTATTTTTGATCAATCATTTTAAAAAGTAATTTTTAATAATAAAATGAAACTTGATAGATTCATAGGAAAAAGATGGGGAATTGTACATCAATGTAAAATTTTTATTGTTATTAATGAAATGAGTTATCCTTCAAACACATCGTCAAAGAAATAATAATCCATTTAGTATATAGGTTGTTGGATAATGATTTATATTTTACTCTTCGCAGTCACTAACTAAATTTACAAAAAACGTTTATTTAGGCCAACAAAAATAAAAACTTTTACTGATTAATATAAAAATTAATATAAAAACAATGTATGATACTGTATAACTGTATATTTATTACTGTTTTAATTATTATAAAAATGAGGTTTTTCATCATTTGTACTATAAAAAAAACCATAGTGAAATATAATTTTGATTAAGAAGGGTTATTTTAGACGGCAGGCAATGACATTTCAAAATTGGATTTTGATTTTATTTTATTAATATACTTTTTTATTTTTGAGAGTATCTTTACATATAATTATTCAAATCCTTTTACCTTGGCCTTTATTTAAGTTATGATTTTATTATAAATAAAAACTGGTTCGTAATTTGTACATATTAAAACCATCAAATAATCTTGTATTTAACTTTGAATTATTTTGTTTAAATTATATAATAGTACAATTTTTTTTAGTTTATTTTCAAGATAAGACCTTAAATCTGTAAATAATTGTTGATTTTTTTTGTTATTAAATTATTTTGCAAAATAATTTAAGATTTTTTTTCTTTTTTTTTGTAAAATAAATAAGAATAATTTGGTTTATTTTTTGTTTTAAGTTAAATTGATCACAAAGATAAAATGCCTGTTTTATCTCTACCGTAAAACAATGTTATTGTGTTTATGTTCGTTTTAATCTTCCACGTGGGATGGTATAAAGAGATTCGCGATTTGGTTACTTTTTTACTACATTTTATAATTTCATGATTTAATTATAATTTGCTTTCCAAATTATTAATTAGGTTTTTATAAAAATATTATCTTCGTTTCATATGCTAATTTTGTTTTTCTTTTTGATTTAATGTTTTGTTTTTGAAAGAACATGAACGAAATGAGTTAATTTATTTTACTAGTTGGGCGCAGGTCACTAACCCTAGCAGATGAACATGCTCTGTTCTGGGTTTAGTTTATCATATTTTGTTTAAAATTTTCTTTAAATTTAGAATCAAAAAGTAAAATTTTATATATATTATTGCTGTTATAAATTTTGTTCAATAAAAACTATATTTACTATTATAAAAAATATCGGCAATAGATTTAAGTTTTTAATAAACCCATTGTATTGGTATGTTGGTAAACTCGTCGTAAATCACCTGATTTCGAAGTCGAAACTTCTCAGGTTCAAATCCTAACAAAGGTAGTTGCTTTTATTAGGATTTGAAAACTGGATGGATGATACCGGTGTTCTTTGGTGGTTTTTTTTCCATCCCCTAGGTCCGGACCCACCGCGGAAGCACACTCGGTCCTAGGGGTGCCATTGCCTCTAACCTTCCGGGCGACCATGCCGCGGAGACGGCATAGCCGTCTCCGGCATGGGGTACCACCCGGTCAGCCGGGACTAGGTCCTCTCAATGCCTGCCTCAAATCAGGGTCCCCCAAACAGGGGACCTTTGTTCGGGACTCTGTCTTTACGCTTTCCCTTCTTTGGTGGTTGAGTTTCAATTAACCACACGTCTTAGGAATGGTCGGTCTGAGTCTATTCAAGACTACATGTTTACCGGTACAGTTAATAAGTCGCTAATGACTTTAATTGTTGATGCGACTATAAACAAAAATATTAAAAAACATTTTTAATACCAATAATAATTATTTACTCTCTTAATTTCTCTTAATTTCAAGATTATTTCTATAAAATAATAAACTAGATTAGAGACCGAATTTGAAATCAGATAAACATTTCTGCTGTCATGATTTGTGAGTTGTTTAAATTTTATTGTTTTTCTACTATTTTCATTAATAATAAAAAATGTATTAGAAATCATTTCAACTGAAACAAAATTCTATTTTAATTGAATTTTAATTTAGTTAGATAAATTACAATATACAATTTATTAATAGCTAATTATTTTATTAATACCTAAGTAAACAAAAAAAATCTTGCGCAGATCTGCACAAGAAGACCGACGTTTATTTAATTTAATTTGGTTTTAATATTTAATTTTTTTTTTTAAATTTGGTTTAATATTGCTAACAGTAGATATTGCAGATAAAGAAACTCCAACCTTTAAAATTGAAGCATGATAATGAACCACGCTTCTAACTTATCCCTCTAAAATTTTTTCGATCTTAAATTGAGCGAAACTCAATAACGGCTCAACGAATTTTCGTCGAATTTTCACAAGCACAACTTCAGATAAACTAGTACAGCATATCTAGTAGTAGCATATCTAGAACCAGTAGTTTTGGAAATTTTCGCGCCACAAAATTTATATATATATATATATATATATATATATATATAAAAGGAAACCCGAATTTTAGTGAATTCCTCAAAACGTAAAGTAAATTCATTTTCACTTCTCACTCCAATCATACGTCCGAACATAATACAATACTTTTCTTCGAAAAGTCGGTAAAAAATAAAGATTATAAAGAAACGCAAAGATTAATTAATATCTTTATTTTCTGGAAAAGAGTAATTAAAAAAAAAACGATAATAGAAAAACAAAAAGTATTTATGCAATAAAACACAATAAAAAAGGTAATATTGTTGAAACAAGAAACAAAAACAACATCCTGAAATCTAAATCATTATCTTTATGAAGACAATAAAAATAGCCTAAGAATAAAGAAAAGAAAAGCGGAGGAAGGTTTTAAGTTAAACTACTTTTTGCTTTTTATTTAATTAGAATACAATATTATTTCATAAAAATAAGAGAAAATTATTATGTTTTCTTACTCTTTGTACCAGCTTTTCTTATGGCTGTGACATACAAAATCTACTGAAATTTATGAGTACTATTAATGTTGCTTTTTCTGAGAGTAACCATGTTCATTATATACCTAACTGGTGAATTGAGTGATGTTATTACTTGAAGGGCTAAATATCAATTGGATTTTAATGGACTTGACTTGATTATAATTAACAGTATATTCTGTTCGGTGAACAAATGGGTTTAAATGATTTGTGACTCATATTAGGTTGCTGATAACAGTGTTACGTTCATGAAATTTTATAGCTGATGTTTTAAAATTTTTAAAGTCCCTATTTCTTTAATTTCCATAAAGGCTTTTCTTAATTTAATTTTTATTTGATCTGGCAGATTAAAAACATAGAGTTTCAACGTTTTTGGAACATGAAATAAGCTCAAATTAACGGATTTTTTTTTAATATTTAGGAAAACAAATAAATGGAAATTTTTCTGTTTTAAGTAGCATTAGAATAATTTTTAACACGCGTTTATCTTGTTTAATAGAAAGTATTTATGTTTGCCAAAATTTGAATTTTTGTTTGAAATCTTTTTTGTGTGAATTTTTTGTGCTAAATACTAGGTTGACGAAATGTAAAACGATTTTAAATCATCTAACTACAAGTTCCCTTACAAATTAGCGAAATGATGCTTCAGATTATTTTTTATTATTTTTCCAGTTCTGCTTTTCATTACGGCTGGTGATCCTGTTATTATTTCTTTATTTGGAATTTTTATTGCGATCATTAATAAAGCCGATGTTTTAGTTATTGTAGCATTTGAACTAATTAATGTTATAGCTTCATATTCTGTGTTGTTTGTTAAAGTTACTTTTAAAATTATGTCGCAATGCTGTGGATTTTTAATAGACGTTATCGTGGTTCTGGCTGTGGTTCGTGGTTTTGCCTAATGTCGTCGTTGTAATTGTGATTATAATTGTGAATGAATATGGTAGCGTAAATCTAGTTGTACTAATAGTTTTGGTTGTGATTATCATAACTGAAATGAATTTAGTTAGTAGTTGAGATGAGGATCACTGTCAACTAAGTTAATTTTTTTTTTATAACTGCCTCCGGCTTAGTCAAGTTTTTTTTTATTGATCAAATGCCGATTGGTAGAAGAGAATCACCAAATAAAGCCATTATCTTGACCATTATTACAGGCGTTCAAAAAGTTACGCAACCTTCTGAGGAAATGAGTAAGTTACAATAGTTGTTGAAAGCGGCCTCCATTATGCGATTCGCACAGTTGAATAGTACGTTGCATGCGCTTAAACGCGTACGTTTGTTGAGAAATTTTAGCGAACATCTTTCAATTTCGCTTTGCAATTCGGAAATGGTGTCAGAATGAGTTTTGTAAGCAGCATCCTTACGGTATCCCCTCAAAAAAAGTCTGGAGAAGATAAATCAGGAGAACCAAGGGGGCTATTACCCTTCGAAATTACTTGTCCATGAAAACACTGATCCATGAGTCAGTGTTTTGGCTGTATGAGCCGTAGGATTGTCCTGCTATAACTGCAGACTCTAGCGGGTCTGCACTTTTAGTGTTGACAAATTGTTGCATCATCTGTATGTATCGCTCACTGTTCACCGTGCCATAAAGAATGTCATGAAAATTCGTCTACATGACATTGCACCCAAATACCCACTTTTGTCCGTATAGAGGAGACTCGTGCAGCTGATGTGGATTTTCCGTACACCAAATGCGTGAATTCTGTTCATACACATATTCATGTGTATGTGAACCGGGCCTCGTGAGACGAAAACCAATCATCGAGTACATATGACGTTACAGATGATATGAATCACTGGCAGAAAGCTATATGTTTTCCAGTGCCTGCAGGTAACAACTCGTAAACAACACGAACTCTGTACGGATCCATCTTTAAAAACTTGCGCAATGCCGTGTGGGCACTACCAACGAAGGGACCAGACTGGCTAGATAGGCGTCACACAGACTTCTTGGGAATTACAAAATATGCAGCTTGCTCGTCGATCAACTTTTCTGTGTTGGCACTTTCGGTCGACCACTTTTGGCAGCATCTTCCACATTCCCTGTCTCTTGGAACTTATCGTACAGCCGCTTGATCGAGGACTTTTTTGGTGCATCCACACTATACTTTTCTGTGAAGGCATTTTGGGTCTGAGCATAGCTGGCACATCTAATGTGTTGGGAAACAATGAATATTTTTTGTTGCATTGTGAAACACATTTTTCATCAATTAAACCGGCAACAAAAGAAGGAAGGAAATATTCTTCCAGGTTTTTTCTTATTCTTCGAGGTAGGTCTCTTTTTGAGCACTTCGTTTAATTACAAAATTTCGAAAAGGTTTCTTAAAATTTCTATTAAAGCTAAAATAATTTTTTTTTAAATTGACATTTGACAATCTGGAAGTATTTACTAGTTATTAATCCAATTCTAAAAACATAATTATACATCATGATAATCTACCTATAGCATTATTTACCTCATATAATATCGCATTATACTTACTTTAACTGTATTAGTGTTATGGTTTTATTAAGAGGATTATATGACATTAATAAGTATTTTAAAATTATAATTATATTTAATTTGAATATTAACATATAAATAAAATATAGTGGGCTATAAATTATATTTATATAAATATATTTTTATTTACTTACAATCTATTATTTTTATTCTCTTTTTCACTACGTTGAGCGCTTTTGCCAACCAGAGATGTGTGTTTTCAGAAGTATGAATATAGAAATTTCGTATTTGAAATATACTTAAAAAATGAAAAATATACCCTCTTCTTTATCAAAATATACAGATTTGAAATTTTATTTCAGTGACAGATTATAAACATACGTAATGGTGACACCTGTAGGAATGAGTTGAACATTAAGAAAAATATAAAAGAAGTAACTAGGAAAAAAACTAAATTTTATATTATATAAATAATAATTTATTGATAAATACATGTACCGATGAGTTTGGAGTTTCATAATTTGCTTCATATTAACGGTATGAAACTGAGGACTGACTACATTTACATCTAAACATTTTTTTGTTATTTTTCTCATAAATTTATTGTTTCTTATAAATTTAAATTATTTTATTTCTTAAAAAAATACTAATGAAAAGTTTAAAAAGAGTCCTTTATGAGTGCATTTTAATCTAACTTAACTTTAGATCAGTACGAAAAGACAAAAGAAATCAACAAAAGGTTGAATAATAAATTTCCCGGCTTTGCCCTTTACAGATTTTTATTTTAAATATGCCACAAGGTTTTTAAATATTAATTACTTAATTAAGCCATGTTTAGAGTACGTTTGCGAAAAAAATCAAAATATTCAGTAAAAAAATTTGGATCCCAATTTAACACCTTCATCAAATTATGTTTTTACTTTAAAAAGTATCCAAGTAATAAATGTATAATTGAGAAGAAAATCGAAATTTTCTTTTAATATAATGAAAAGTGGGTCCCAGCATAAAAAGGGTCCCAGTTTTTCCCCTTGATCAAATGACGTTTTTATTATCAGAATAATATTGAATTTAGTATGTAATTGATAAAGAAGATTAAAGTTTTTGGTAAAAATTTTGGGACCACCTTGCTCGACAGCTAATGTTATGTTATAATAGCCTGATATTTTCTGAAACTTTAGTATCAGATATTATTAAAAAAAAATTAATCTTTAGGTTGGATGAACAGGAACCCTTTTTTTAAATATCATTTTTTTAATGTTGTCTACATTAATTTAAAATTGGATTTTTAACATTTAAAGATTTTAAAAATTTTGATATATAAGTATGTTTCCAATTCTGCCTCCTTGTTTTTGTTAACTTACAAGTCTATTTATTGAAATAATTATTTACTTCAATTTGTTGGCTAAATTTGGTGTATTATGTTATTAGACAAGGCTAAAAAAAACTGTGATAATCGTGAGTCCTCTTGTTTCGATGTGTTCGAAAATCATGCCTAGGACAAATCAGGAATATTTATAGCCAAATTTCAAATTTTTTGATTAACGAATTTTTCAGATTTTTGGAAAAACTTTTATGTTGAATACTGTTTACCTTTCGTAGCTTCATTCTTTTATTATATATTGACACATTTCGGAATCACTTCATTGCCAAAACTTATTGTACTTGTATTTTTAAACTTCTGTGAGTCTTTATATAATGTTTAGTCAAGCCCCTCCCTTTATTTGACGTCATGCCTTATCTGGCCCTCTTGTTTATTTGTTTTTATTAACTGTTATACTTATATTTTTATTTTATTTATCTATTTCCTGTTTTCAAATAATTGAGGTTCTTGAAAAGGACTTCCGTTTGATTGTTGATCTGTTCATTTATGATTTATGAACGTCTGAAAAGCCTCAACATGTAATAAAAGAATGAAGCTACGAAAGGTAAACATTACTCAACATAGAAATCATAGTGTTCTTAGCAGAAAATATAATAATAATTATTATCTAACAACAATTTTGGGGAAAAACTGTTTAAAAATAATATTGAATATCTCAATACCCCTAAATCCGATTCAAACTTTGGAATTTTAAATAACGTAACAAGTACTTTCATCGTACTAAATTTCAATTTTCAGCGACTACTATTAAAAATTCAAAATGGAAAAAACTACTACTTCCTTTTTTCTTTTACGGAATTTAATGCCATTAGAACCCCTTATAAATATATATATATATATATATTTTTTTTTTTTTTTTTGAATAATTTTTGAAGAATTTTTATTAGCCAATCTGGAGATGTTATAAAAATTCAGGGCGACACATTTTTGGGAAACTTCTATAACCTTTTTCGTATTTTTGGACAACGGGTCTTAACTTCAACATTTTCAAAAAGTCCCACATTAAACATTTTGGCTGAACGTTGTACTTTTTTTCCTTCCTTTTATAGTTATCCTGCAGGAGCAATAGAGCTATACTGGGGAAAATAAAAAACTAAATTTTTTTTGTTATAAGCAATCTTTACTCGTTATTCTCTCCCAATTTTAGTCTTCGATTTTTCGATTAAAAACAATTTTTCAAGCAAAATTGTTAATTCAATTTGGATAGATCATTTAAAAAAATTTTTAATTTATATTTTAATAATATAAAATAAGAAAATGTATATAATTAAATGTAATGATTTATACGACTGTGACAAAGTGTTATATGAAAACAAAATCTAAATAACTGTTCGATTTAATACTGCAAAAATGAAAATATTGTAATCACGTAAAAACGTGACTACATAGTTATCACTACTATGGTGGGCTTGTAGTCCTTAATGCAAGGAACCGACTGAACGTTTTCTTGCAAAAGTTATTCCATAAAGTAAGGACTTTGTGGAATAACTTAAGTTATTCCACAAATTTATTAAGTTAAGTATTTAATTACATTATTTTTACAAGTTCTACTTTATGTACAAAATAAAAATAGTTGTTATTTTATTACTGCATCCCTTTTCTTACAGCACTGAACAATATCTAAAATGTACATTTAAAAATAGCTAAAAACTGGTTCTCGAAAATTTATCAAATTGAATTGCATCCGTGAGAAAAAAAGGTTAATTATTTGCCAGTAAATGAATATACTTTTAGTCTTTTTTCTTTTACACTACATCAGGGTTTGAATTAAGTTAAAAAAGTATTAAAAAATAATACTTTTCTTTAAGATTTTTTAAGAAACGTTTCTGATAATAGAATCAAATCACATAGATTAAAAGATGGAGGCTTCAGAAAATATGATCTTCCATATTTAAGCGAATTAATAAGATTTAAACTCAAAGACATATGGTGGGATAGGGGTAGTATGAATTATATTATTGATTTATAGTTTTTATTGTATTTTATATATTAAGTAATAATAACATTTTATTGAGAAAGTAAAATAAAATAAAATAACATTTTATTTGAGTTCACATCATTAATCATATAATTTATCAGAAACTAAATTCACATCATTTATCAGTTAGTTATTTTAATTATTATTTACTAGATTTAATAAACTACAACAAAATTAAATTAAAAAAACGAAAGTATTATACAACATAATTTGACTGCAGAAAAATTACGTAAGTGTTAAAATATTTATCTGCATTAAATTTTTCCAAGACAATCTTCGTTTTGTGTGTGATCTAATAACTCAAAAACTACTCAACCGATTTGCTGAAAATTCATTTAGTTTATTATTATTTGCCCCAGTTCCATAATATTTAATTATATAATAATTTATATTTAATTTAAATAACTGTCTGAAGAAGTCGATATTGATCTTTACAGACAATGACAATCAAAAGAAGATATCTTTCGATATATATACAACGACATTAAATTTAGTTATTTATTTATTTGTAGGTTATTTATTTATACTTTTTTTGAAAGAGGTTTTCGGTTATTTATATATACGTTTTTTTAAGATGATTTCATTATGATTTTGATTTATTTAATTGAAATACAATTAATATTGTAATTTTATTATTTCCGTAACACAATTTGTTAAATATAATACAAAATTTATTTAATTCACACACTCAAATTTAGCAGTAGTAAAGCATTGTCCGGTCCACTAATTCTAAGGTTCAAATCCTTGTAAAGGCAATTACTTCTGTACAGATCTGAATAGTAGATCGTGGATACCGGTGTTCTGTGGTGATTGGGTTTCAATTAACCACACATCTCAGGAATAGTCGAACTGGAACTGTACAAGACTACACTTCATTTACATTCATACATATCATCCTCATTCATCCTCTGAAGTAATTCATTACTGTGGTTCCGGAGGCTAAACAGAAAAAGAAAGAAGAGGGTCCACTAGTTAACTAAATTTACTGCTCCAAAACAAGTTAAAAACATATTGAATCCTTCTAATATAGCATGTTATTTTAGTTTTTCTAATATACGATTACGGAGCTACATTAATTTCGCAAGGATGAATAAACAAATCACCACTATTCATATTTTTTTAAATTTGCTAAATTCTACGTAATCAATCTTGTCAAGTATAAAATATCTACGAGTTGGAAAGACTGAGTAATGCATTTTATCCCTGAAAACAAATATGTGGAATTTTTTTTTTTAAAAGGAATAATAATTATTAACCATCTATCGCCAGAAATTTCTGCTGTTATCATTTCAAATGATATTTTCCTATTGATATTTTAAAAATTATTATGAAAATAAAAGATAATTTGTAATCTAAAAAATAAATTACGGTATGTTAGTTCAATATTTTAACAGACAGGTAGCATTACTGTTAAAGTTTCTGTTACCATTAGGATGCCGTACAGTTGAACAACAATAATAAATCGTATCAATCACACATGATCCAGCTGGCTATGCTAATAGATACTGTAGTAAAAGTTTTTTTTAATTTTATTTTTAGAGTTACGTTACAAGAATAATTCCCTCTTTGTTGGTGATGAAAAAATAAAACTTGTTACATTAGCGTTTTATAAAAATTTTATTGAATCAATTACTGATGCTGCAGTGTTTGTAATAAACAGCCTGATGAAGATGCCATCAGTAGATTTTTAATATCAATCTTCTAAAATATTTTTTAATTCATGTTATCAAATATTTGTAAGAGATCGTTTTAGAGGTAAAACAATATTATAAATACAGAAAAACTTTCGACCAAAAATCATATAAAAAAGCAACAAACTCTCATTAAGATCAGGTAGTTTAATAATCAATTATTACGGTGATCTTAGATTTTAGTCTTTCAGCTTATTAAAAACTTAATATTACCATACGGTAGTTATTTATTTAGCGTATGGCACCAAAACACAACACCAATTACAGTAAAAAATTACAAACAAAGATTTAACAAATTAATATAAGCTAATT
This sequence comes from Lycorma delicatula, assembly GCF_047948215.1. Taxonomy (NCBI): domain Eukaryota; kingdom Metazoa; phylum Arthropoda; class Insecta; order Hemiptera; family Fulgoridae; genus Lycorma; species Lycorma delicatula. The sequence continues at coordinate 132,736,059 of NC_134460.1, forward strand.
TTTTTTGTTGTAAGCAATCTTTACTCGTTATTCTCTCCCAATTTTAGTCTTCGATTTTTCGATTAAAAACAATTTTTCAAGCAAAATTGTTAATTCAATTAGGATAGATCATTTAAAAAAATCTTCAAAACTTCTTTTAAAATATAAATTATGATCATTTAGTAACAAAACAATACTTCTCCATGAGCTAAATGTGCCGAAACGCTAAATATTGACAAAACATAACAACATTGGTGCCTTATGGGTTTTTCAAAATGAACACATAATAATCTGAAAGTTCTCGGTCTGATATAGAGTAGGCACAAGTGTGTCCAAATGAGTATGATATTTGTCAAACCTTTAGCATGATCCGAAGTTTCATACACGTACGTTAAACTGCTTATCTATGGCGATCGAGCAAATAAGTTTGACATTTTCTAAAAAAAATGTATAACTATATAAAGTACTATGTTTTAAAAGGTTTAATCTCAGCGGACATAAACGACTTGATTCCACTTTAAAGGATTTTTCCTCTTCGTTTTCGACGGTAAAAACATGGGCTGATGAATGTAAATGTGTTCGTACATCGATTCAAGATTATTAACGCTCCGGACTCCTAAAAACCGCTTGTACCGGCGAAATCATAAAAAAATCCGCAATATTGTATTAAATGATCGCCGACTGTGAAGAAACACTTTCAGACAACTCGATAGATCTTTTAAGCCACATTTTACTCTATGTTTTGGATATGTGAAAACTTACGCTCGGTGGGTGCCGCGTTGAACAGTCAATCGAAAAGGCATTCGACTAAACACTCCTCGAGGTTGTTCAGTCTTATGTAAATCGATATCGCTGAATTTCTTCAACTTTTTTAACCGTAAGTAAAACATGGATTAATCATTTATACGCCAGAGATCAAACAGAAAACAGTAGTAAGTGAGAGCAAGTGAAAGTGTGCCAATGAAAGTGAAAACGGTTCTATCTGCAGGGAAAATATCGTTGCTATGATTTTTTTTAGATTCTCGAAGTGCGGTGGTCTTCGACTACCTGGAAAATGGAAGGACCAAGACCGGGGAGTATTACGCTTTACTACTGAGCGACTGAAGGGTGCTATTCAAACCTCCACACCTGGCCAAAAAGAAAGTGTTCTTTTACCCAGTTAATGGACCTGAACACAAATCTCGGGTTGTTACTGCAAAGGTTTATGGTCTACGCTTTAAAGTGTGTTTCCACATGCTCTGTAATCGCCAGATTTGACTCCCTGAGATTATTTCCTCTTCCCAATTCCCAAACCTGAGGAAATGGCTCGCTGGACTAAGATTCACTTCAAATAATTAGGTCAAAGGTGAAACAATCGCTTATTTTGTAGAGTTGAACAAATCACATTATACTGGAAGTATTTAAAAGTTAGAAAATCGTTGATCAAAATGCAAGGTGGCTACGTTGATATAAAAAATTCTGATAAATTTTGTATTTCCTTTTTCAGGAGGAGAACTGTTAGAACGGTCCTAATATACACATTTTTGTAAGCTTTTTTACTGGATCTCGACGTAACATACTCATTTTCATAAAATAAAATTCTTGCGAAAATAGGAATAATTTTTATCTATTTAATATTAGAATATATTTTCTGTTTATAAGAAAGTTAAATTGTTATAATCTTATAATTGTTATAATTTAATAATTAATTAGTAATTTAATTTAATTAGTAATCTTGATGAAATAATTAAAAATAACGAATGGATCCTACACACAATTATCAAGTTTAAACGCATGCATTCACCAGTGACTCATTGCATAAGTGCGTACGAAAAATATACAGATTGTACGAAAAAATACAAAATACCTCGTATTGAGGTTATATTGACTGTTTTCGACATTAAATTGACCGTAACTGGTCAGTTTTAATCAAATTTTCACATGCACAACTTTAGATACACTACTACAGCATATCTAAATTTCAATGAAACTGATCTAGTAGTTTTGGAGATATTCAAGCCACAAATTTGATATATAACGAAATTAAATTTTAAGTGAATTGTATTTTTCTACTCTTCATACCTAAAAACATAAAGAAAGTTTATTTTCAGCTCCCAATCCTTCCGTGCAACTGAAAGTAAAACTGTACTTTTCTTTGAAAAGTCGATAAAAATATATATATATATATATATATTGGGTAATTTTTGAGACAACAGCAATAAGTTCCCTTTTTTACATTCGGGTAAGTAATAAAACTACTTATTAATTATGAATATAACCGATACAGGTTAGTCAACAGTCTAATGCTAATGAAACTTACAACATGCTATTTATTATGTTTAACATTTTTGTTATAATTCATAGATGGTTTTAATATGACGTCAATATATTTAAATAAAAAGTTCTACTATTAATGTTTCAAGTAATTAAATTTGTTTAAAATATGTTAATTGAGATAATTTTTATAAGTTGGTAACCTATGTATTCAACGTTATATATGTTGTGCTGCTTTATTGTAACTGTCTTGAGGAAATCGTTTCTGGTTTGGTGTACAGTAAGCCATTTAAGATAAGATAACACGTTATCTTTCTATCCGGTTTTTACAAAAATTAAATGATTAGAAAATATCCTTGGGTTTTTATTGAATCTAATTTAGTTAATATAACTTAAAAATACTTTTTAAAATTATTAGTATCTTTTTTTTTACTTTTTTTTACACTAACGTACCAGTTTGTTTATTTAACGGTTACTTTAGCGGTTCACATACGTGAAACCGTTTATTTGATAAGGGTTAACAAATTTTTGACAGTTTTAACTATTAATTTTAAAAAAATGACATGTTATCTTGTTTGAATAAATTACGCTGTACAACCAAATATTTCTTTCTTTTTTTTGGTATATTGCTTTATTTACAATCGGTTTCCTGAACAATGAAACTACAAGTAAATTGTACAGTAATAATGACGTGAAAGGAAGGGGCATCCAGTGGCACCTTCCAAGACAATATAAAAGTTTTAACACAGTATATCACAATAAAAAATGCAGTGAATAAAAATATAACAATAAAATTAAATGGTTAAAAAACAGAACAAGCAATCGAGTAAAAAATAATTGACACAAGTTGTACATGAGAAAAAAGAATACTTGTAACTTTTAACATTGGTCTCATATAAAAAAAATCGGATGGGGCTGTGTCAGGACGCACGGCCGTTGGTTTAACGTGAAACGTTACAGACCTTGGATGAACTTACTCAGAGCTACAGATAGTTTAGAGTTAAATGGAAAAGCCAATATCGTATTTTTTTTAACCAAAACTGAAAGTCTCCAATGGAAAATTTTATTTTCTTCATTTGACCAACTTTACAGATAAATTGGTCGGTCAGTATGTCAGCGAGGCACGTTTAGTGTATTTGATTGAAATAAAAACGAGACATTGACTGCGTACTAAATATAATTTTAACATAAAACAGATAATAAATGGTACATGATATTTATTTCGACTAATATTCGACGACAGTTTTATTCAAAATTGGTCTATGATATGAGAAGTAAGGGACATAAGGTACAGTAATGAGCGGTAGAGATACTCGCGCCATCGGCGTCGTTCACTGAGTACGCCGCGCTAGCTTTGCGATGCTTCCGAAACAGTCTCGCTTGCTCGGCACTGGACTTTGGGGTACCTGCGCATGGCCCATAATCTCCCCTTTCCAACGATATGCGTAATTTATATTTCCGGCAGGCTTTTACGCGGACTGAGGCTGACATTGATTTTTTATATGTTTACTTAAATTTTTTACACTTAAATATTGTTCAAAATACACTTATTATTACTTAAATTGATCTACTTCGACAAACTTTAAACACAAGCACACAATTCACCGCGCTATCACGTCTAAATCATGAATGGAAATGAAAGAGAACATCAGTTTTAGCCGATCTGCGTAGTACCACCTGCCGCCAACCCGCTCGCCAGTGACGCAAACTCAAAGTCGTATCGGCGAGCTGACCAAGTAAGTTATAAAATGACACCCCATTTACGTCTCTGACACTAATAGTTAGGGAGTTATTAAGGCAAGACATTATAGACCTTTTCGTTACGCTACAAATCTTTTTTCTGGTACCCGTATGTTTCGGTGTGATTTTAAAGACGTTTCAAATCAAAAAATTTAATTAGCAAAAGGATGATATTCAATTCGTCACAGCCTCTAGATCCAATATATGGAAGCTCTTTAGTCGTCTCACATCTTCGCAATTAGCCAAAAGGTTAACAGCCAGATGGTTTTCGTGCTAGTTAAGCTTAAGTACGTACTTTGAGGTGGATTTTTTCACGAATAGATGGCATCTCTAGGTAATCGTGGATCTCTTTGTTCCTCGCAAACCGTGGGGCCTCCGAAATAGTGTTGAAGACCAAAAGTAAAATTACACCCAAAAGTAAAATGTGATTCTATTTCTTTAAATTTGTTATCTTTCAGTTATAAAGAATAATGCTTTTTTTCAATTTTATTCTATATCCCGAAATTGAAGGTTATAATGGAGGTATTGTACTAAGACACCGTTAAAAAACCTTCAACGATGGTAAATTATGAAGTTTGATAACTTACGTGTTCACTACAACAAAGGATATCCATTTGAATCCTTATAAACTTTTATCGCTTTTGATACTTGAAATTTACCAACATAATTATACAATTTATTGATGTTATATCCAGTTTTAAACGCTATACATCTTTATTAAACGGTTTTGTTTAGAAAGCACTGTTTATGAGGTGGTGAAAATGTTAATTTTTATCCGATCGTACCAAGAAGAGGTATTGCATTTTTTGGGTAATATGTTTTTTCATAATTAACTTCCCATATAAACTAAAGTGTATGACGGAAATAGTGTGTAGACTTTTTTAGGATATGAAAATTCCATGCCTGATTGAGATTCGTACAACAGATTTTATAAGCTAGAATTTTCCCTCATTTCCAGTTCAAAATTGAGATATTATTACTTTGTTTCAGATTCGCTATGAATGAATTTAGAAATAAATTTTGCACGAGTAACTTTAATTATATAAAGATTTAAAAAGAAAAAATATATATAACTGAAGAGGTATATTTTTCAAATAAAAAATTTAAATTGTTTGAAACTTAACAAGTTGAATATTAAATAAAGTTTGCTTGATAGAGGTATAAATGAAATTTTTTTATTAATTTTTTCGTCATCGTCTAGTTAGTTAATCTAGGTATATGCCAATTTGACAAAAATAAATAATTTTTTGTGCTTTAGATTCGCTTAATAATTAAATTATTCATAGCTACAGAATCCTAATAAATTTAGTGAAAAACCAAATCGTAATGTAAGGGTTTTTATTTATTTTTAACAGCCTTCTCATTTAAAATAATTATATAGAACGAGTTTCCTGAAGATATATTTTTGTTATAATATATTTGATATGCAGTGTTCTTTAAAGATGTACTAGTGTAAATAAGCAAGTTGATGATCTCTTGAGATTCTTCGTTGGTCTGTGGATTTTTAATGCATACATAATCTGTAACAACTATAATAATATTATACACACAAATTGAAACCTATCAAATAACAGGGTTTTCTGATTACTCTTTTTGATACTTATTGCTATCTAGATGCTGTGTTAATCACTCATGACTTCTCAGTAGTTATTTCTGATGAGGTAGTTGACCCTGAGTAAAACACACAATGTATTTAATGAGCATTTGACACCCGATGAGTACGATTTATATCGATATGAATACGTCATACATCACGTGTATATTTGACTTATGGAAAATAATTCGTGTGCTTGCATAATTTCGTTAGCATAATTTCGTTTAATTTTTAAATTATACGATTTTTTCTTCTATATACCTAAGGAGTAAAGTACTACTATACAGTGCTTCTGAAAGAAAATGAATGGTTATCTAGAAGAAAATTCAGATAAGAATTAGCAAAAGTACCTAACTTCCGTAGACCATCTATTTATTATTCGAATCAAATGGGAATTTAGATGATTGAAAAATTGATTTTTCGTATAATCCTATTGTGAGTGATAATTACATAGTTGGGAATTCATTTTATAAGAATGCGTACGGAAAGAAAGTTAATATGTGTGTGTGTGTGCGCGCGCGCACGCGTGTAAGAAAATAAGTAAATAGAGTTGATAAATAAAGAAAAGAATTAATAATAATATTACTTTACAAATAAACAATACTTACTAAACGCTACACTGTTTAGTTACTCGTATTATTATTTTTCTTATACGTAATATACTTTTCCCTCAATGTCTATTGATGATGACTATTTAACAATCGAAATGACAATCTGGCTTTAGATTCTAGCTAAACAAATTTTAAACAGTTTTTACGGTAATTTAAGTCATTTTTTTTACCAATTTCTCTCCAATAAAAAATCATGGTGCGTTGATTTGTTTGCCGTACGTGATCACATTTTTATTTTGAATGAAGCGCACGAACCATTCATTCGTTAGAACGATTTATATTTCTTGATACAAACGATTTATCTATAATAATATTTAAAAAAGGAACAATGGGATTAGAGCTGTGTTAAAAAATCACAACTTAAGAAACAGCAAAAAATGTTCAGGATTCTAAACCTATTCATTGAAAAAGTTTTAGTTGTTAGTTAGTACGTTATTAACGTATATTAACGTATAGTACGTAATTTATGAACGTTATTTAGTTACAATTGGTAAAAACATTTAACAAAATCATGTGTAATGAAACATAAATCATGCAACATTCTTGGCGGCGGACTGCAGGTCTTTTTCTACTATAAATAACCGTTTATGGTAGCTATTTTTTTTCCACTCTATAAGTAATACAGTTTAAAAATCATTTTAAAAACAAAAGCATGGATTTTTTAAAAGTCCATAAACACGTATTCTTGCACCGGATAACCAAGGTAAAAGATCTACGTTTTATTCGTTATCTGCACGCTGCAGAAATATTTAATATTAATATGTGATAGTATTTTTTACAGCTTTCGGATACTATACGCTCATTAAAAAGCCAAGACAATACAAATAAACAGATATGGTAAACAGTTACTGAAATAAATTGTAATAACAATTTCAATTAAATTTAAATAAGATATAATGAAGATAAATCGTAATGAGGCCGGCCGTATCGCCGGCCTCGTGGCGCGAGTGGTAACGTCTCGGCCTTTCATCCGGAGGTCCCGGGTTCGAATCCCGGTTAGGCATGGTATTTTCACACACGCTACAAATCGTTCATCTCATCCTCTGAAGCAATACCTAACGGTGGTCCCGGAGGTTAAACAGGAAAGAAATATTAAGATTTCGCTCCAACAACCTTTACAATAATTGTAATTAAAATCTAAATTTAGATACCCATTTCAATAGTTAGATTGTCATCGTCACTAGACAGTGCGGAAAAAGTTAATGAAAAAAAAAAATTAAACGGTACTTAAGTGGAAAAATAAAACAGGTTTTTTTATCCGGAATTAAGTAGTAAAAAAAATAATAAATAAATAAAAACACTTGTTATTCTAGGAAGTCCTAATAGAAAATTAAATATATTTTTTAAAAACTAAATCATGTTTTATTTTAAAAACTAGAATGAAAACATTTATACTCTTTTTTTGTTTTCAATTTTATTCATATTTTAAAATCCCATCTAAAAATACTTGTTTTGTAATGTTTTGTATAAATTTTTTTAAAATTAATTTTGTGTTTTTTTAGTCCAAACGGTCGGTATCTGTTTTACGTTGGACTTTTTCTATATGATCTCTAATTTTTGAATAATGTCTCCGGAATATCATCAAAAATAAATATTTCCTTACGCGCCAGTTGGAAAAGGTGGGCTTAAATTTTTATTTAATACACAATTTGTTTAAAATTTTTATTTAACGAACAAGGTCCTTTGGTCGTTACTTCCTATAGATAGTATATTGAAAAGTGAGGGATATATCAATATTCTAAAGGAAAGGTTCTAACCCAACTACAAAACAAATTCCCACTAGGCAACGGAGTGTTTCAACAATATTTGGCCCCATGCCATACAAAAGTGGAAAAAGTTTATTAAGTACGAAACATTAAAGTGCTCCCGTGACCAGACAACTCCTCAAACTTAAAACTTATTAAAGATTTTTCGGTAATAGTCAAAAGATAACTTTCAAAAACTATACCACAAAAATTGACCTCATTAAAGCAATAATATCGGTAAGGTTTCACGATGAAGAAATCAAAAAAAAAAATTGCAAAACACTTACTGGATTGATGCCAAATCGTGTACGTGAAGTGATTAAGAGTAAAGAGGACATTAATTTCTAAATATCACAAATTGTACAGGTATGATTTTTTTTCTAAATAAAGTTACTTTTTAGTAAATAATATCTGTGTTTGGATTAATTTTCACGCTATTGTAGGTTACTCACTTGTAATTATGGCTTTAATATCAACAAAAACAAACTAAACAAATTTTTCTTAACGATTTATTTTAGTGTAGTCGTGAGTAATTTATTCTTAATTTTGCGAACTGCTGGGAATAATACGTCTCTCTCTCTTTTATCCGGAAGATTGTGGAAATCCCGATCAGGTTTGTTCTTTTATCACAATACAAAATTTATTTATCATCTAAAAAAAAAAAATGGGTTAACTGTAATTGGACATTGATTGTACGGTACCGAAGAAAGAAAATAAATTTTAGAAGAATATTGTGTTTTCCCATGAATTATTTCCCATGAATATTTTTTAAGTTTAGCATTCCAGAGACATGTTAAAACTTTTTTTTTTCTTATCAAAACATTTAATCTTGTAAGTTTTTAATAACTTCGCATTTAATTTATATCCGTTTGATGGCAATCTATTTAATAAATAAACAAAGGAGACAATTTTACGTTTTTTATAAAACATTCAAGTATATTTGTTTAGCAGTACCATTGCCTAATCTGCTCTCCTCTTAAAGATAAGAAAACGTTTAATTTATATTTTGTATGTGCACGCTCATGTGAATCGATATTTTAAAATATCCGGTCGCCCCCCCCCCCCCCCCCAACCGTATGTGTTCATATCCTCATTGTTGTGAGAATAATACTGATAAATAACAATTAAAGCATGAAAAGCTCTCTTTCCTCCAACGTTTCCCTCGTTATTTACGTGATACGCTCCTGCTGTAGACATACATATCCTCTTCTATTTCCGACTATGACAATACGAACACCCTTCTATCATGACGCCAATATGTCCATGATCGGTGTTCTTAATCTGTACATTACAGCTAAAACCACTTCTATCCTTATGTGATAATGGTAGTTCTACAATGACATCAGTATGAACTCGTGAGGAATTTAACTGCAACTTGTAAATTTATTGCAGGTCGAGTCTGGGCGTAGAGCTCTCGTAGCAATCAGGAATCACGCATTTCAGCTGTTTGAGAGGATCAATTTACTCTCATTTTTTTAGCAGATTTTGAATAATAAGAAAAGTTACTTCTCTTTTTTGATGACATATTTTTTTTAACTTTCTACAATCCAATTTAACAGCCAAAAAAAAAACATCAAAACCCATAAAAATTCGCTAAATTTGCTAATTTAAGCTAATTACAATAATAACAATACGAGTAATAACATTTTTCTTTTACTATGGTATCAGAAATACTGTACAATGAATTAAAAGGATTAATCTTTTTTTCTTTAATGAATGTCATAACTCCCATTAGGAATATCGTGATAATTCTAATTTGAGATATTTAAGCCTCCAACGTATGAAACCGCAAAGTTTTATTAAAATCTTTCCAGTAGTTTTTGCGCGATGCCCGCGCAGATACGACCCTAGTTATCATTTTATTACTGGAAAAAAGGACCCGCCACGAAAATGTTACATGGTTGATGTTTCATTACACATGATTTTGTTAAATGGCTTTGCCAGTTGTAACTAAAATAACCCTCATGAATTTAGAATTCTAACAACAAAAACTTTTACAACGAAAAACTTCAAAATCCTGAACAATTTTATCTGTTTCGTGAGTTTTGGTTTTTTAACACAGCTCTAACCCATGTGTTCTCTTTTTAGCCCCAAAACACAAATATAATTTTAGGTAAATCGTTCGTTTAAAGAAGTATAAATCGTTCGAACGAATGAATCGTTCGTGCGCTTCGCGCAGCCATCCGGCGTATCACGTGGTCAGCTCTGCGCCAATAGCTGCTAAAATAATATCACAAAAGTTTTTCAAAATTTTTAAAACCTTGCTTTATACTTTTTACTTTATTCCAATTATTATCATATATTGCCTGAGATTAATTAGTAGATTAATTTAGATTTCAATAGATAACATCATATATTGAAATTTATAATATATTTATAAAATATCAAACAAATTTTCAATCAAACATCTACTATACAAAGTAACGAAATAGTGAAGTTTTTATTTCATTTACTTAATTAACTATCACAATTTTCGACAAACGTTTTTATAAAAGATTTCTCACTCGATCCACCTTTGATAATGCATCATTATTGATGCATAATTAATTGCGTTATGGATTTCCATCCTTAATTTACCACCGTACGGAGGGATGTTTGCAAAAGTAATGGTGGAATATTATATTATCACCCGATCTTAGTAACTGTGCAAAATTTCATAAATCGGCAATGTCAGGAAGTATGTTAAAATAAGGATGCAACACTTGAGAACAAACATGAAAAAAAAAACATTGTGAGTTAAAGAAAAGCACGTAAAAATGTGAGCACACGTACATAAAAAAAAACCCACGCATCATCCTTTTTTATTGGAAAGAAAAAAATATATAAAGAAGATTTTATATTTTTGTTACTTTTAATATATAAACAATTAAATAAATGAAAGTGTGCATGAGACAAGTAGACACAAAAAAGTTTAACTATTGTGTTTGTTTGTTCGGATTTCCTTTTTTCTGGATTTTATTTTAGAGATGTTATTTTTATATGATTTTAATTTTTTATTTTTGTGATAGTTTAACAAACACATCAATAAGAAGGTAGGTAGATTTTTAATCTCACTTAATTATTAATTATTATGTTTCATGAACTATTAAATTAACAAATGAAACTTTTCATTCTACTTTCGTAGTAACGTGTAAAATGTTATGTTAAAAATATTATAACACTATAATATAATCAGAGGCGGTAACTAGCAATATATTTTAATACATAACTAACTACATTCAAAGTTTTTAAATTGAAGCCTCTAATAATAAAGTATCAGTGTGTGTGAATGCGTTATTTTATATATATATATATATACATAAATGAAAATGTTTTGGTTAATTTAAAATAGACATAACATGTTAATGAAGATGACGTAAATGAATTGAAAGAAACAACGGGAAGTCGGGAAGGTGTGAGATTGAAGGTGGGGATAATGTTATGGGAGAGTTCATTCTTCCCCTAATTTCATTTTATTATTTTTTTTGAGAGTAGTTTTAGAAGTGGAGAGGAATGTATATTCGGTTACAGACCCACACAACACAACGCTGGCTGGAAGCAGTTCACACAGGGCTCAGCTCCAAGCTTGGTGTTTCCGACTTTATAATAGGCCTGCATACCGATTATTCTGGCAGGAGACGACGCATATATGTCTTTCCACATTGATTCTGGAATTGTTATTGTTGTCCCTGACCGGTATTTTATCCAATTCATTTTAAACTGTTCTCATTTTTCATTAAGACTAGTTAACAAACCTTCTTTTGTTATTAGGTTTATTTGTTATAAAATTACTTACACTTATTAGTATATTTTGCAGTTTTTAATGTTAATTATTTTATTATTTTTGACTGGTGTTATGGTAATAGAGAAATTATTATTAATTCGTATTATCACCAAAATAATTATAAAATATATAAATATATTCCTTATTTCTTTATCGTAGTTAAACTGATTAGTAATGTTAACTAATAAATTTATTGGTTTTTTGTTGTTTTTTAAAGAATAAATTTTAATTCTTGACTGATTTGAATTTTTTATTCTTAAATATAAAAAAAATTTCGAATAACAGTAAAACTGTAATTTTTTACTTACTACATCATGCATTTAGATCAGCTACGTCCAAACCGCAGTCCAGCTGTTCCTGTCTGTGGCCCTTATATATTTTACATGGATAATTTTTTTATGCGCTAAAAAATCTAACAAAATTTATAATATATTTTATACAAGTAATTGAACATCTATGTATATTGGCTGTGATTGCTTAACGGCCTGATACAGTTTATTGGCTATTTTTATATTAAACTATTTACAACATTCGTAGATGGGTTTTACAGTTTTAACTTATGACGCTAAAGATACACAATGTAAAAGATTTTTATTTTTAAAATAATATGATTTAAAAATAAAATATTGTATGTTTTAAATAAAATTTAAAAAAATTGTTAGAAACGAAATATAAATAAGTTTACTTAGATTTACGGAATTTGATAAAAAACACCGTTATAAAATATATATATATATATATATATATATATATATATATATATATATATGAAAATAAAAACTTTTGATTTTTTGAAAAATATTGTTTTATTACACTGAAAACTGTGTAATAAAATTTTAAGTAAGTTAAACTATTTACTTATAACATTAAAGGGCAGCCGGCCCTTTATACCTCTTGTATATTCGGCGTGCGGCTCACTTTACCTTCCTAGTATTTATTGGCCCGGTAACGGATTTTGGATTGAATATACCTGATATAGATATACATCTACACCATAGGTCCAGAGCTATGCCGCATAAAGGAAAGTGTGGTAACAGTCAAAAATGGGGTATGGGTTTTGTTGCATTTCTCGACGTTAAATGACTCAGGGACCCCAACAAAAAAAAAGTGTGGGAAGGAGTAATGTTCGTACTTACGTGTGGTTGGCGTGTTTACATGTGGTAAGGCCGGCCATATACGTAAAGATTGTAAGCAGGAGCCAAAAGAAAATACTTTGGGGGCGGGAGAGCCCCCAAAATTTTATCAAAATTTAAAAATATCGATTTTTCGAATTTTTTAAAACATTTTTAATTTATTTAAAATTTTGTTATTTAACAGTATAATATAAGAATGCTAGTGATGAAGAAAGTAAAAGGAACTATCGGCAATTAAGAAATGCTATAAACAGGAAGTGCAAACTGGCGAAAGAAGAGTGGATTAAAGAAAAGTGTTCAGAAGTGGAAAGAGAAATGAACATTGGTAAAATAGACGGAGCATACAGGAAAGTTAAGGAAAATTTTGGGGTACATAAATTAAAATCTAATAATGTGTTAAACAAAGATGGTACACCTATATATAATACGAAAGGTAAAGTCGATAGATGGGTGGAATATATTGAAGAGTTATACGGAGGAAATGAATTAGAAAATGGTTTTATAGAGGAAGAAGAGGAAGTTGAGGAGGATGAAATGGGAGAAACAATACTGAGATCTGAATTTAAGAGAGCATTAAAAGATTTAAATGGCAGAAAGGCTCCTGGAATAGACGGAATACCTGTAGAATTACTGCGCAGTGCAGGGGAGGAGGCGATTGATAGATTATACAAACTGGTGTGTAATATTTATGAAAAAGGGGAATTTCCGTCAGACTTCAAAAAAAGTGTTATAGTAATGATACCAAAGAAATCAGGGGCAGATAAATGTGAAGAATACAGAACAATTAGTTTAACTAGTCATGCATCAAAAATCTTAACTAGAATTCTATACAGAAGAATTGAGAGGAGAGTGGAGGAAGTGTTAGGAGAAGACCAATTTGGTTTCAGGAAAAGTATAGGGACAAGGGAAGCAATTTTAGGCCTCAGATTAATAGTAGAAGGAAGATTAAAGAAAAACAAACCAACATACTTGGCGTTTATAGACCTAGAAAAGGCATTCGATAACGTAGACTGGAATAAAATGTTCAGCATTTTAAAAAAATTAGGGTTCAAATACAGAGATAGAAGAACAATTGCTAACATGTACAGGAACCAAACAGCAACAGTAGCAATTGAAGAACATAAGAAAGAAGCCATAATAAGAAAGGGAGTCCGACAAGGGTGTTCTCTATCTCCGTTACTTTTTAATCTTTACATGGAACTAGCAGTTAATGATGTTAAAGAACAATTTAGATTCGGAGTAACAGTACAAGGTGAAAAGATAAAGATGCTACGATTTGCTGATGATATAGTAATTCTAGCCGAGAATAAAAAGGATTTAGAAGAAACAATGAACGGCATAGATGAAGTCCTACGCAAGAACTATTGCATGAAAATAAACAAGAACAAAACAAAAGTAATGAAATGTAGTAGAAATAACAAAGATGGACCACTGAATGTGAAAATAGGAGGAGAAAAGATTATGGAGGTAGAAGAATTTTGTTATTTGGGAAGTAGAATTACTAAAGATGGACGAAGCAGGAGCGATATAAAATGCCGAATAGCACAAGCTAAACGAGCCTTCAGTAAGAAATATAAGCTGTTTACATCAAAAATTAATTTAAATGTCAGGAAAAGATTTTTGAAAGTGTATGTTTGGAGTGTCGCTTTATATGGAAGTGAAACTTGGACAATCGGAGTATCTGAGAAGAAAAGGTTAGAAGCTTTTGAAATGTGGTGCTATAGGAGAATGTTAAAAATCAGATGGGTGGATAAAGTGACAAATGAGGAGGTATTGCGGCAAATAGATGAAGAAAGAACCATCTGGAAAAATATAGTTAAAAGAAGAGACAGACTTATAGGCCACATACTAAGGCATCCTGGAATAGTCGCTTTAATTTTGGAAGGACAGGTAGAAGGGAAAAATTGTGTAGGCAGGCCACGTTTGGAATATGTAAAACAAATTGTTAGGGATGTAGGATGTAGAGGGTATACTGAAATGAAACGACTAGCACTAGATAGGGAATCTTGGAGAGCTGCATCAAACCAGTCAAGTGACTGAAGACAAAAAAAAAAAAAAAACAGTATTACTGTACAATTTCATCATAATTCTCCCCCTCACCAAAAAAAGGTATATTTATTGGTTGCAGATTTTTCAGTAGAATTTTTTTTAGTTTCTTCCGTTTAACATGATAAACGTAAACAAATCAAAACGTTATCTTGGAAGGTAATTTTGGAGTGGGGAGCAGAAAAAAATACAGATTTTTTGAATTAATTTTTTTTTTTTTTTGTTTATTTAAATATATCACTTTTTACTTCCTTGTACGACATAAAGGAAGTATTGTGATAGCGAAAAATGTCGGTTTTCAGATTTCAACGGAAATATCCATATTGACCATCCCAGAATCCATTTTGACTAGATTCGGTAAGACGTGCTATATATGACTTACATATATAGCAACCGACATATAGTTCAACCGACGTACTATGTCTTATATAGTACGTCGGTTGAATCAGACGTCATCTCCTTTTGTTTAACTTTTTCTTTAATTATATTAAATATATTGATTTATTAATAATTACTAAGCCGTGATTGTAAAAAAAACGTTTTGCTATAAATAATTCAATATACAAAAAAAAAAAAATTATGAATAAACTCAGAAGTGAAATAAAATTTTATGTACTTTTAAAAATGTGTATATGTAATAGATTGGAGAAACATCTGATTATTTAATATTAATTGAAAATTACAATTTAGAGTCGTATTATTTTTGGATTTTCTAGTTAAATTTCTGTTTAATTTTATTTAATTATTCTGGAATTTCTGTTTAATTTTATCTACATTAAAGTTAACTACACAGTGACTGAAAAATAGACCATCACAACAACAAATACACTGAGGTATACATGCCCGATCTTTGGTAAATTGCAAAAGATTTTTATAGTTTAGTTCATTACCCCTTTGATATTGCCGGACAATATTCTCCGTAAGTCGGAGTTGATCATTTCGTTTATTTGTTTTTTGTTGCCAATCATTTAGTCGCTCTTTGGTTTGATATAATTCCGATTTGATTCTGATTTGTGTACATGTTCTTTAGTTTTCAAATTTTCTCGCTTTTTATATTCATAATCTTAATCTTTTTATTCTTTCCTTGGTCGTAATGTTTTCTCCCTCTTTATATTTATCATCTTCTCTTAATCTTTTCATTGGTTTTAACATTTTCTTCCCCTTTATATTTCTCATCTTCTCTTAATTTTTTTATTCTTAAAATTTTCTTCCTCTTCATATTCTCTTGTTGTCGTTTTTTTATATATATTTTTTATGTTATCTTTCTTTTTCCTACATGATTGTTTCTTTTTCATTTTTGATTATTCACCAAATAATCCAACAATAAAAACTGAATATTTTACACCATAAATTTCAAATTAACATTTGCAATGTTCAGGAGTTTATTAAACTGCATAGTTTAATTAACTTTTATTTATACGATACACCAAAAATCTGAAACTTTTGTTAATCAGTAACTCAAGAAGATACGAATAATCTGATCTAGTAATACGAGTAACAAAGGGATATATTTGAAGTTTATAAAAACCAATATTTCAGAAATTGTGTAACTGTCCATTTTATCAAAGAATTGGTGGATCGTATCTCTTTTTCAAATGAAATAAGTTTAAATGAACTGCAGAAAAAAATATAAATGTAATTTAATAGGCGTACAAGGAAGTCATGTAGTATCTACATTAGATTTTTTCATGTAATATTATTTTTCCACTTTATAAAAATAAATAAAAAATGCCAAAAAAGTATTAAACTTTGTTGTCAGCTTTTTGTTCATTGTTGGAGTATTGTTCAGATGTTTTTTAAAGTATGAAAATTGCCTACTTGACCGGAATTCGTACACGGAACCTTCTAGATGAAAGAAATAGACGGTACTACTCCACCAGGAGATTGGTAGTTCGAAAACATTTAATTTGATATTTCTGTTGATTTAAAGATTAATTTGTGTCCATTTTTAAAATTGAATTAATTATTTCGAAATTTATGATTCATTAATAAACTGTAATATTTATTTTTTCACAATTTTGTTAATTAACAATATTTCTTAAAGTAGAATAAGTTATAATTTATTATTAAATTTCATGTAATGTGAGACATTGAACATTTAAAGTATGTTACAATTTTTTTTTAATATTGATTGAAAATTAACAGATTAAACCAAACACTGTTATCACATAATTTTCTTTGTTTTTCTTTTATTACGAGTATTAATATTTATTTTTTATTTTATTTTAGATGTCAACTTAATCATTACTGTTAAATCAAGCGTAGAAAATATATTTGGTGAATGTAAGGAAGAAAAAAAATGAAAATCAAGAAGATAGAAGGAATAATGCAGAAGACAAAACTCCTGTATCAACGTCAAAATATTAAAAAGGTTTAGTGGCCTTCATATCAACAAAATATATAGACTTTCCCGTCTAGATAGCGCTATAGCTCTAGAAGGGAAAGTATTGTAATCGGTCAAATTTGGACATATGCGGTTTTCATCGGATCTTGTAGTTTTGACACCTAAGGAACCCAAAAAACCGGATGTCGATTTTCCGCATGTTAATATTCGTATGTACGTGTGTTTGGTGTTGACCTCTAAATCACCTTATATCTCCAGAACTACTGGACCGATTTTGACCAAACTTGATCAGATTACGTTTATATGTGAGGCATTGATACTATTAAAATTTCAACTTATAAGATCAAGGGGGTGAGGCTATAGAGGAAGCTTACCCTCAGTATCTCGAGATTTCGCCTAATTAGGATCATATTTGCAAAAACAATATATAAAAAAAAAAAAACAATATTTGTAAAATGCACTCCCACCCCAAAAAATGCTGTTGTAGTCGTTTATTATGTTGTGATGTCACAAGTGAGTGGTAGAATTAAATAAATAATATGTAATGTGTAAATAATAACTCGGTCTTGGGTCTTGTACTCGATCGACCTGTTGACTCGGTATATGATGCGTTAAGCCTTGCGGCTATACCAGTTGTACAAGAGAAATTTGTTCTATGTAAGCTGTAAAATTACATTAGTTAATGCCGACCATCGCAGCTAATACCGCCACACTCGCATGAATTAAATACGGTATGCGCGCGCGCTTTAGTTAGTACAAACGAAAAAATATTATATTTAAATAAAATTATAAATATTTTAATTATGTTATGTGTATAAGCAGTGCATCAGAAAAAATTGTGTTGTCAGATTTTTTTTTACTGCACTGGTTACTGAAAAGAACGAATGCAAAGTACGGCGTCAACTCGAAAATCAAACGAAAATAGCGTAGTTCTTTTCCATGTGTAATGAAAAGTAATAAAAAAATAATGTACATTTTACTGTATTTAATTACGGATAATTTTCAATAAGAAATAATTATTGAGCTACATGATTGGTTAATGACTGTACCATAACTTATGCTAAAAACATGTTGTTATACATTCTTGACAGATTGACTGTATTTCGTTTACTATTCGCTAGCGAAATTTCACGTAATTAAAAATCTCACTTCTTTTTTTTTCACTATAACATAAATCTTTGCAATAATATTAAATCGTATCCTGGGCAGAAAATATTTTATTCTCCCGTTATTTCAAGTAATGATTTAGCTAACAATAATTAAATTTAATTCTTTCATTAATATAACACTTAATTTAACCCAGTAGAATTCCGTATCAGGAACATTTTACCGGTAACTGTACTGGTAATATTGATAAGCACATAAAATTTCACTTATACTGATAATGTTTATCACTACCGATTAACGACATTAAAGTATCTTCTGTAGTGCTCATCTCATCATTGGTCGTCCAAAGTTGTACTGATTCTTATTTTACGTTAGGGAGATACTTCTTAAATTCGTTTTAATTATTTTTTATGTAACTCTGCATACATTTTATATTTTAGGAGGGATTAGGCTGTCAGGCTTTATCAATAATTTTTTTTTTAGATATAACCTTCAAACACCAAGATGATTCCTTGTTGGGTAACTGGAAATTCTCGTACTTCCCAAACCAGATCATATCAAGTATTGCTGTACCTGAATTTATAGAACCCTGCACGCTGGGTCTGTTTAGGTATTTTACCAAAAAATGAATTTCCTAGGTAGGGATGAAAATTTTTGGCTCATTTTTTTCAAAAAAATCTAAACAGTAAGGGCTATCAAACAATTATTTAAGATATTTTACATTTTAAATGGAATGGGTAATTTGCGTGTTGGATTTAAATTTATAATTTATTTTTTTTAAATTTGTTTATTAAAAAAAATACTTTTTGTTCTCACAGACCACTGGAATGGGACGGGTAAAAATCTTTTGTATTGGTTTGAAGAAAATTTAAATACAAAAAAATTCCCATTAACTCCTTTTCAGAAGCAAGATTAAGCTAAAAAAATATTAAATTATAGTAATTTTTTGGGTTGGGGAAAAATGAGTAAATAAATATTAGAAGAATGAATAAATGAATATCAAATATTTTTTTTTTGTTGGTAATTTGTAATCTCGATAAAAACTTCATTTGTAAGAACTTTTTTTTTTAAATATCGCGTGATAATATTCAATTTTATTTCCACCATATTCAAAACACTTCCACCATATCCCCAATTTTAGGTAGATTTCAAAAGAAAGCTACCTATTGTAATGGGTATAATTATTCGACTTCCGGGAAAAATTTCGACATATATTCGCGTTTCACATCCCCCAGACCCCAAAACTACCGTCAGTTCAAAATTGTATATATACATGTATATAATTATACATCTATAAATCTATGTATTTCACTTTCTTGTGGACCCGATAACTGCTGTAATTTTCCGTCAATCACTTTTAAATTAATACATAAAATATAACGACCCAAAATCTCGGTCGAATTCGTTAATGGGCAAAATCGGACCATGGAGGGGTTCGAAAAAACAAAATATCGCTATAACTTTTTTATTAAGTAAAATATCGAGTTCGTTTAAAGTTCCTACTATTTTTTGGATAAGGGCCTAAAACGTATCTAAGTAAAGTTTTTTATATCACCAACCGTTGGCCCAGCGGGGTGGAAAAAATGGGGTTTCGAAGACAAAAAAATAATACCTTCTTTAATAGGCACAGTAACGAATCGGTTTAAAATAGTCGTTAGTCCTCTAACCATTACCTAAAACTTTCGTCTAAAACAATTTTTTATATGACCAAACCTTACTGCAAGGCATGACCAAAATGTTGCTGTAATTGTAAGAAGATGGGGCTTGTCGTATGCTAATCATGTGAAATTTTTTTCTCATGCAATCATTCTCGTATTGAGTAAATTTGAAGTTTTTCTTAACTTTAAGGTCGAAATCTTTTTTACCCCCTACTTAGCACCGGTGAAATCTAGCTCCGCCTTCCAGCATGTCGAAAGGGATTTTTTTGTTACTATATTCTTTCTCCCCGAAGGTAGTACCTGTTTGATTAACGTTGGCTAGAGTTATAAGAACAAACAAAGGCCAAAGTTTGTGAGTATGCACGTATGTATATATACGTGCATACTTACAACGTACGTGTGATAAAAATAGATTTTTTAGGTTTGGAAGCATTGGAAAAAACAATTTTTTCCCCAGATTATTTACAATATATTTTCATTTTAACTTTTTTGTAAATGTCTTAAGGCACCAAACTAAAAAAAGACCTTTTTTATATTTTACCGATCTACGTATGTTATTGCTATAGCAGCATACTTGTATATCGCTATAGCCGGAAAAGCAATAATAAAACTTATCGTTCTTTACTAAAATTAATATTAATAGCAAATAAATGTAGCTGGCAAAAAACGATTAAATTGATGGAAATAATTCTTTGTTTCGTACTGGTGTGTAGTGAGTCAGATGAAAAAGTATTAAAAAGTAGTTTTTAGGCATTCTTTAATATTTTAAAAATAATTAAAAGGAAAGCGATTGGAGAATAAAATATGACCTTATTATGAAGCTAATAGGGGTAAAAGAATTATCTATTACAGTCAAATTCCTGTAACTCAATTACAGGAATAACTCGAAATTTATTCTAATTCCCGGCCGTATTGTATTACGTTATACCGAAATATAATTCCTTTAACTCGATCAAAAATCCTATAAGTCGAAGTAAAAATTTGATTAGTTTATTACAAAAAAATAAATTTAAAAAACAACAAGATTAACATTAGATCTATAATACCGATATTATTTTCAGTTCAGAAATTTGAAACAAGCATGAATCACTTCCTGTACAATGCAATAATAAAAAAGAACGAATCAACATGCAGTAAAGAGGGAAGCGAAAACTTATACATCACGCGTCAGTATTCACCAGAACTCGTTTGTCGTAAGAAAGTGTCGTTGATCAAAGTGTCTTTATAACCGTCTTAGCTCGAATGCATAGCATCGTATGTCTGTCTGGGTTTGTTTGCTACTGTAAACAAGGGTGTTGTTTATGCTTTCCTACAACGATTTTTATGTGTTTAGTTTTATACAATTAAGTTCAGTTTTATTCAGTTTGGTTAGTTATTTTTACATTTTGTATGTTATTTTCTTTCAAATGTTGAATACCAATTTAAAAACACTCATTAGATGATAAAATAAAGCTCATAATGGAAGTAGACGGGAAAAAAGAAGAAAAATGTGATTGCTTCGGGATTCGGTATACCACCCATTACTGCTTACAAAAACCTTGAAAAAATGTTGAAAGATCGTAGCCTTCGTAACTCAGGCGTTATCAAAAGGGTAAAGACTGTTAAGCATCCCGATGTTGAAAAAGCGTTTTTAGAGTGGTTTAAAAACAGTCGCGATCAAAATTTACCTATCAATGGACCACCTTTACGTGAAAAAACCGAGTACTTTGCGAGACAGTTCAGTTGTACGAATTTCAAAGCTAGTAGTATTTTGGGTATGCTTAATAAGTTTATAAGTTAACCTTTTAGGTTGGCTTAATAAGCTTAGAGATAGGCATGGAATAATTTAAAAAAATGTTTGTAGTGAAAGTGCCAGTGTAAATGAAGATGTTTGTAAATCGTGGATAAACAGTACACTAAAAGAAATTAAAAGCACATACAACGAATCATACAATTTTTAACGCTGACGAAACTTAAACAAATGTTTACCTGACAAAACTTTAACTTTTAAAGGTGATAAATGCCACGGTGGGAAACGAAGTAAAGACCGCGTCACAGTTCTTTTAGGTGCGAAAATATCGAGGAAAGAAAAGTTGAAATCTCTCTTAATTGGTAAATCGAAAAAAAACCACGTTGTTTTGGTGACGTTAAATCTGTGCCTTCAGTATGAAGCCAATAGAAAAGCGTGGATTACTAGTGAAATCTTCGAAAAATGCTTATTCAAATTGGATCATTATTATCATTCAAAAAATAGAAAGATTTTTCTATTTATTGACAACTGACCGGCAATGATCAACTACACTGCGTACCGTCCCCAACTTTAATGGAAGTTGCAGATAACGTTGAGTCTGTTCGACGATTAGTTGATTCAAAAGTTGATGTACCAGAATCGGTTTTTTCCGCGATGGCAGATATAAAAAAAATGGTTGACTAGACGGCATCAGGGAAAGGTCATGCTACTTTCAACAGTTTTTTTAATAGATTTTAATCAAATTCAGTTTTTTTTACGAAACAGCTAATTCTTCACATTTTATTTTTTATAATTTAAATATTGTTTTATATTATTTGAAAAACTTTTAAAAACACAATCCTTGAATTTAAAACTGAACCGTTTTTTATATAAAATACAACAATGATATTTTTTACTATTCACAATAAGTTTTAGCCTTTTGTATTTTTCATTCATTTATGATTTTTGTGCAATAAATTATTAGTGAGAAAAAATGTGATTAATGTACAGTATTACGTACGTATTGATTAGCCTACATTCTTTTAGTGTCTACCGCGGTAATAGAATACTCTTCAGGTAAGTTAAGTTTAAATTACTAATTGCTTACATATTGTATACTAACCAGTACTACGTACGGTATACTACATTTATAATGCTGATTCATATCATTTAATAATATTGCTATGATATAATAAGACTATATATGGAAAAAATGCAATATTTTCTTAAATAATGCTCTGTACATTTTACGTGAGTGAATTTACAGCGGGAAGTAATTTAGTAACATGTATGTTCTCTACTCGTATTTTCCATAAGTAGATTTTTTCTTTATTCCCTTGAATATTCGAGTTATAGAAACCACTGTATTTATGTAATAAATTATTAAAAATTTATTATTTATCTTTTCTCATCTTGTAGACGAATTAAAATTAAAAAAAATACATATTTTTGTTTATTATTTTTTGTTTGTTTTATATCGCTTATAAATATAAGGGATATTCGTAATTAGTAAATTAAGGAACAAGAAAGAAGAAAATTAAAAAAAAAATTAGTATAAGTATTTAGTTATTTTCACTATGTTTTTCCACTTTCACAATGTAAAGATTCAAATAATTTCTTACTAAAATTACCACTACTTAAAAAAAAGTAGATAATTGGAAAAGCTTTAATTTAAAGTTACCAAAAATCGGTGAGGATAAAGACAAAGAGAGAAAAAAAAGAATTATTAGACAATTACACGGACATAAATTCGAATTAGGTTTAGTAATCATAAAACAGTATTTTAATTTTTACTAACAATTTATTGTTTGCGATAAATTTCAGTTATTGCTCAATAAATAAAATAGGAAATAACATTCAACTAGCCTTGATTTTTTATTTTATTATGAACCGATATTAAAAAGCTTCAAAACTAATGGGAAGGGAAGATATATATATATATAACTAATGGTAGCAAGTCTAATTAATTTTTATTCCTTGTACGAAGTAAAGAAAGTATTGTAATCGCGAAAAATTTGGTTTTCAGATTTCAACGGAAATACCCTGTTTGACCATCCCTGAATCCATTTTGACGTCTGTACGTATTTCGCATAACTCAAAAACGAGTAGCCGTAGGATGTTGAAATTTTGGATTTAGGACTATTGTAAAATCTATTTATGCATCTCCTCCTTTTGATTATAATCAACTGAAACAAAAGTGTCCAATTGAGCCAAAAAATAAATAAAAATGGATTTTGGACTGTTAACTTAAATAATAAGCCCTCATTGAGAGCTTTTCAACGCTGTATCATAAGTGGTATTTATTTTCGTTGTTTTCAAAGTTATAGCCAAATTAATGAAATATTTGGATCTATAAGGGGAAGGCACATCGGTTCGAATCAGACTTCATCACCATTTTATTTTTTTAACATTTTTTTTTTAATTATATAACCGGTGATTGTAAAAATAATCATTCAATAATAACAATAAAAAAAAAATGAAAAAAATCAGAAGTTATTAGTGAAATAAAATTTTATTAACTTTGAAAAATGTGTATGTGTAATTTAATATGCACTATTACAAACGTAACAGAGTGAGTTGGTGAAACATCTGATTATTTAATATTAATTGAAAATTATAATTTAGTCGTATTATTTTTGGATTTTCTTAGCAAAATCTTATAAAAATTGTATATTTATTTTAATAAAAATCGTTTTATTTAATTATTTGAAAGAATAATAAAATAAATACATTTTTGAATCGTATTCATTTTATTTAAAGTGATTGTTGAAATTTTTTTTCGGGTCGCGTAATATGCAACTGCAACTGATATTTTTACAAATGAATTCATTCCCTACAAAGGAGGTTGGTAAACAATTTATTTAAAGAGCAAGAGACTTTTACTCTAATATTTCAGGTAACCTATATTTCAGGTAAGATTGTTGAATTAATAATTGTATAAATATTTAATGTTAATAAAAACTAATATTTTAGCAATTGTGTAACTGTCCACTTTAAAGAATTGGAGGATCGTATCTCTCTTTCAAATGAAATAAGTTTAAATGAAGTGCAGCAAACATGTGTAAATGTAATTTAATAGTTGTACGGGAAGTCATATGGTGTCCCCATAAATTTTTTTTTACAAATGAATTCATTCCCTACAAAGGAGGTTGCACTTGGGTGTATGGAAATGGAACCGTATGAAAAATGTTATGCCTGACCGGGATTCGAACCCGGGACCGTCGGATAAGGCCGAGACGCTACCACGCCGCTACGAAGATCAACAAATTTAAACAGCAATATTAATAAATAGCATTGGTAATATTTAAACATTTGTAAATATCATAGTACAAATTCGTAGGCCTACACGTATACTATTTAACATGAATATTTATATGTTTTGCTGTTATTTCGTGAAATTTTGGAGCATCTGTTCATTTTTATGTACTCAGACATTTAGACAACAGTGATTTTCAGAAATAGATTTTCAAGGTTTGTTGTGCTATAATACGGAAATCTGTAAAACTTAACTAAAGTAGACAAGTTCAATGATTTCAGTTCTGTAATATTAAATTACTATTTATAGTTTAGGTTACGAGTAGATGCATAAAGTATTTGTAGATTAAGCAATACTTTGTTGGAATGTAATTAAAGAGAATTCTAATATAAACGTATTGTATGAATTAAATGCATGATTGAATCTAGTTAAATTTCATTAATGCGATTGCTGCATTACTTGTACGTTTATGTTCAATAATACATAGTATTATTAATATGAAATTACGGTAATGATTCATTTTAAAGGATAAACTCTACGAAATATATTATTCTATTAAATATCAGTCTCTATTTCTCTCACGCGCGCGCACAGAGGAAATATTCTTCTTCCATCATAAATCCAGTTCCAGACGATGAACGGCAATCCTTTATCTCTTGAAAAAATAACTGTTTTTTGTTTTTGTACTTACATCTATTTCCTTAGTACCTTTTTTTCATAACTTCATTTACCTAACTGTAATACATAATATGATCTCGGATCTAGTTATTTTTCTTTATTTGAATTATAACTGAATTATTTTGTAATTCCCTTTTGTTTATTTATTACTCGGAAGTGAAACAAGAAAAATTCTCTTACGGTCATTGCTTCTTGAAAATCTTGTAATTTCCCCGTACAGTTTTCTAATTATTATAAATCCTTTAAAAATATTGTTTTAATTTAATTTTGTGATTTAATTTTTACCAGACTACGTACGTAGGAGGGAGTGATAATGTGTTGTTTTAACTAACCAACCTGATGGGCTTAGTGATGAACTCATCGCAAATTTAACTGATTACGAAGTCAACAGTACTAAGGTTCAAATCCTAGTAAAGGCTTTTATACGATTTCAATAGTAAATATCGGTGTTCGTTGGTGGTTGAATTTCAATTAACTACATATCTCAGGAATAGTCGACCCGAGACTGTACACGATTACATTCATACATATCATTCTCTGAAGTAATATTACGATAAGTAATATTACTTGTCTACTTTATGCTGTAGTCGGGTGCCTACACAGGCACCAGAATACAGCATAAAGTATAAAAATAATATTAAATTTCATATTTACCGTTCAGTATGAGTTCAAAGGATGCTATGTATGAATGTAAATGAAGTGTAATCGTGTTCATTCTCAGGTCGACCGTTTCTGAGGTGAGTGGTTACTTGAAACCATATCACCAAAGAACACCCGTATTCACGATGTAGTATTCAAATCCGTATAAACGTAACTTATACGAAGCATTTACTAAGATTTGAACCTTAGAACACTCGACTTCGAAATCAGCTGATTTGTAATGACTGACGAGTTCACCACTAGACCAACCCGGTGGATCACTTTTTGTTAAGACTAACAGGCACCGAATACAACATAATATGTAAAAGTTGTATTAATTTCACATCGTTGAGTAACTTAATGTATTTGAAAAAATGCCTTTAAGAAAAAAAAAACTGGTATACGTATTTTTTGTTGTTTTTCATAATTATTCTAGAAAGATATGTACAAATCAGTTGTCGGGTTTTTTGATTTTACTTCCTTAAAGGAAGTATTGTGATCGCGATAAAATTTGGTTTTCAGATTTCAACGGAATTATCAATTTTGACCATCTCTGAACCATTTTACCTAGTTTCAGCGTGACTTCTATACGTACGTATAATTTGTATGTACGTATCTCGCATAACTTAGAAACGATTAGCCGTAAGATGTTGAAATTTTGGATTTGGGACTGCTAGTTGTGCACCTTTCTTTTTGACTGCAATCAACTGAATCAAAAGAGTACAAAATCCAAAAGATTTGGATTTTTGACTTTTTTCAACAATAAGCCTTATTGACTTATTGACAATAAGCCTTCATTGAGAGCATTTAAACGGTATATCATAAGTAATAGTTATTTTCATTGGTTCCAGAGCCAAATAAAATTTTAATAAAATAAAAAATTAAAATTTTATTAAATTTTTAATTGATTATAGCCAAATAAAATTTTAATTAATGAAATAATTGGATCTTACAAGGGAAAGGCACATTGGTACAAATTCGACTTCCTCCTATTTTTTTAATTTAAATACATTTATTTATTAACCTTTCATTGTAAAAAAAAAATACAATAAATAATAATTCACCAGTAGCAATAAAAAACAAAAATATATCAGAAGTTATTAATGAAATAAAATTTTATGTATCAATGCTTCAGATATGTCTATTTGGAATTAATATTAGACTAAAGGAAGCAAATCTATTGATATTTTATGTGTCGTGCCCTGTCCATTCCCATAATTTTGTGGGATCTAGTACAGCAGAATGCTATCATTTTTCTAGATCATTCTTTAACTTGTACAAGGCCTCTACAATTATTTTTCTTCATCGACCTATCGTTGTAACATGCTAGAATCATTTTTCAAGCCTGGTGATAAGGACCCCCTTCATAAAATCTATGAGCATAACTAGCCAAGGAAGAGGCATGCAAAAGCCTCAATAGAGATTTTGAGGCAATTGCAATGGCTCTTAAAAGTATGACTAACAACGAAAATGAAAATGAAAAAACAAACCCAAAGGGCTTTTAAGAAAACTTGTTTGCACTAAAACTTAATTTATGATTGTCTTATGGTGTGTGACATTCTCAATAAATTAAATTTTTTTAGTGAAAAGATCACTTCATATCAATGCACCTACAGCTGTGATGCAGAACAAATCTTTCTGATGATATTTGTGGATGAACTGAAAGGTGTGTTCTATTAGACGGTTGGTGAAAGAAACTACAGACTGTCCAAACTGTTCTTGAAACTGAATTCGATGGTGAATGTGTAGACGATAAGCCTAAAAAATCAAGAAAAATTAAAAAACTTAATTCGATGGTGAATGTGTGGGGATAGACCTAAAAGATGTTGAAAAAGGAAGTTCTTTGATGAATCTGATCTATCGGAACCAGGAGAGAAGAAAAACAACACAGACCATATTTTTTAAGAAATCTTTAATATGATCCTTAATAGCTTTTACCAGATTTGAACAAAAGAATCACTGTTTATATTGAGTTTCTCCGTTGATTCTCCTTCTTAACGAATCTATGTAATTTGAATGCCAAGGAAATCATCACATTTTTTGAAGACAATCTATGCAATTTATATTGAAGAATCTTCATTTATTGTTGAGAGTCTACATTTAAGAAAACTTTTAACTCAACAAAATTTATTTGAGATTGCTCTTTATCAGAAGAGATTGGTTCATCTAGCTGTTTTAACAATCGATGAAACTTGATTTTCATGATGTTTTTATTGATTTTGCTCATATCAAAGTAAGATGTAAGCAGTTTTTATGTGTCACTGATTCACTTGTTTCAGAAAATTCACATTCTACTAGATTTATAGGTAATATAACCTCTATTTACACTGATAAACATAATTTTTGTTTCTTAACATGCGATACATGATTTTAATCTCTTTTTTGATGGTGAAAACGAATATGAACTCAGTATCTACCACTCACCTTTTTTTTAATTTTTTAATTTTAATTGAAGGATTTTTTTATGTTTCAATATATAGTTTCACCTTTTTAAGCTTCTGTATTTTATTTTGTTAGCTTATTTTTTATTATTAACTTAATTTGTAAGCTATAAATAAATAATACTACACAAAGAATTAAATCATATCATAGTCACATATTATGACATCATATCTAATACTGAAGAGTGAGCCTTCATGAAAAGATTAATCATGTCTGTGCAGGTCAAAACATGTAGCTGAAACACAGCTGTGTTTTTTGTATTAAGCACTGGATTTAGGAATGTAGTAATTTTGTTCAGTCTTATTGCTGTCTTAAGTTTGTTAACAGTGCAGTGCCATAATGCCTCGAAATTGTGTAAATGATGTGAATGCCTTTTGTTATGTATGTGGTGAGTTTATTGTAAAATCGAATAGAAAAAGCATTACACCTTTAATTAAGAAAGTATATTATTTGGACTTTCAGTGTAAAATTGATGATCAGGATAAGACGTGGGCTCGCTCCTCATATAGTACGTACTAATTGTTGTGTATATTTAAGAGGACGGCTGAAAAGAACACGGAAGGCTTTGCCATTGGTGTACCTGTGGTTTTGGGTGAACCAAAGGATCATGTAAGATTGTTCCTGAGCCACCTGTGAATTTGTTTCGAAAGCAGCGATGAAGAATCAGGCAGTACTGAAAAAAACAATGATTTTAATTTTGAATTATCTTCCAATAAGCCACATCTTATATCACAAGGTGAATTAAATGACTTTAAGGATTTAAATTTATCAAAAAATAAGCTGAACTGTTAGGATCAAGACTGTAAGGTTGGAAATACAATATTTTGGGCTTTCGAAGCCGACAAAAAGAACTTTCTCAGTACTTTATTGATGAAAATAATTTAATTTATTGCACAAATATTGATGAGCTTATGTTGCAGGACAAGTTCATAAACCTGAGGACTGGCGCCTTTTCACAGATTTGTCCAACTAGTTTAAAAGTGATTCTACTACACTTCTACACAACGTTCTACCGTTCTACACAACGATAACAAATATCCTTCGATACCAATCGCTTATGATATTAATTTGAAAGAGATATACGATGTTATGAAAGACATTCTTGAAAGAATAAATTATAAAAACATAGCTGGAACATATGTGGTGATTTGAAAGTTAGTTATTTTGTTAGGCATACAGTTAGGCTATACTAAGTACATGTGTTTCTTGGCGAATGGGACAGCCGAGTTAGGGATAAACAATTTTTCCAAAGAGTGGAAGAAACGAGACAACTTAACTCCAAATGAAAAAATATTATTCATGAGCCCTTAATTATTTTTAGTCCAAAAAAATATTTTTACCACTTCTCCATATCAAGCTAGGATTAATGACAAATTTTGTAAAACCAATGAAAAAGGATAGTCCCGGATTTTTGTACATCAGACAGAAATTTCCGAATGTAAGTGAAGGAAAAATTAAAGAAGGAATATTTGTTGGTCCTCAAATGAGAGTTAGTTAAAGATGATTTATTTAACTCAAAGTTAAATAATATAGAAAGTGCAGCTTGTGCTTCATTAAAGACGTTTGCAAAACTTTTCTCGGCAAACAAAAATCCGATAATTACCAGAATATTGTTAATCAGCTTCTTACTTCATACAGAGCTATGAGATGTAATATGTCTTTGAAAATACAATTCCTGCACTCATATCTGGATTTTTTCCCGGAAAACCTCGAAGACGCAAGTGACGAATACGGTAAACGTTTCCACCAAGATATTTCGGTGATGGGAAAGCGCGTTATAAAGGGAAATAGAATACTAATATGCAAGCCAATTACTGTTGGACATAAATTCGGGGTGGGGCTGAGGCTTTTTATAAAAGAAAAGCGTCAGCGAAATCATTCTAACACAGGTATGGCCATGCAAAATTATAAATTTAACAGAGTTTAACCATATTTTTCCTTAATTTTTTTTGATGCGTAATTTATTTAAAACTGTGGGCGATAGAAAAATTGTATTTACAGATCTATAATGTACGCAAAAAAGCAATTCAAGAAATTGTATCATACTTAAACATTAAAAATTTTTTTTTCTGTCAATGGAAAATTGTTATCAGTTAATACCTTTTACATCATGTTTTGAAAGGTGGGTTTTCACCTGTGTAACTAGGGTAGTAAAGTATAAAAAGTTAACGTTACGTACGAGTATATAATGTAGGATGTATCGGTGTTTAATTTGTCTATGGTGTTTTAAAATTTTGAAAGAAATGACTACAAACTTTTATGATGTATGAAGTTGATTTAGTAGGGTAGTTGGAATAGTGTGGGTTAAAAATTGGATCCAGGAGGAGGATAGCCGAGGGTTAGTGACTGTATCGATGGCGGGAAGCAGGAGCGGCAGTTTTAACATTGGCCCCATGGACGCAAAACATCTAAATCCAGCTCTGTTAATGATTTTTCATATTTTTGTTTGTTTTGATTTTCACATTTTCTCATTCCATATTTTATTTATTTTTTAATATAGTTCTACTTTTCAATTGAAAATATAAAATAGTATTTTTGTTTACCCACCAGTTTCCAAACGAATAATGGAAATCCAATCTTTTTATAGTTCTGCTTAAATACCCTAGTTTTAACCTTTTGGGAAACCAAAAATTATCTGGGTTAATAGAGGAAAATAAACCAAATATTCGTCACCTGAATCTATAATATGATGTGTAAAAAGATAATTATTTCTCGGAAAGAAAAAACTAACATTCGGTTTCGCTTTGTTATGTAACCTTAAATTATGGTAGTACGTTTGGATTTTGGATACCAAATGCACAAGAACCTATTTAATTTATTTTAATGAATAAATTAAAAAATATATAATTTTGTTGCACTGAGATTTCAGTAAATGATAGAAATTATTTCAGTAATTATAGAAATATTATTAGAAAATAAAATTATTTTATCTCTAAAGGGCTGGAATATTATTTTTTAAATTGTCAATATTAATAAAGAGACATGTTAGGAAGCGCTCTACTTGCTGAACGGGTGAGGTGACTACTCTCTCCCTCTAAGACTGTATTTTATGAACTCCCTAATCTATATATAGATATTGTACATAGTTTCAGTGTGTCACGTTTGGAAGGAGTGTCATATTATACACGTTATTAAGATGACGTCATACGCATTCTTCATTAAACATTATTGAATTACATACCTTGATAAGCATTGCTTTCGATTAATTTTTTCTTAAATTATGTAATTATATCTTTTATCCTGAAGTAATTACCAATGAGTCATGAGTTACATTTTTGGTAGTCTGCTGCTATAACACAAAAAAGAGCCATGTTTACGTTAAAATAATGTTGAAAACACGATTACTCTACAAAACTGTTTACAAAACTTTTTTTTTATTAAAAATCTAAACTTAGGAGGAATTGTATTTTCAAAGACATATTACATCCCATAGCTATGTATGAAGTAAGAATCTGATTAACAATATTTTGGTAATTGTTATATTTTTGTTTGCCGAGAAAAGTTTTGCCAACGTCTTTAAATGAAGCCCAAGCTGCACTTTCTACATTATTTAGCACTGAGTTAAATACATCATCTTTGACAAACTTTTATTTGAGGACCAACAAATATTCCTTCTTTAATTTTTCCTTCACTTACATTCGGAAATTTCTGCCTGATGTACAAAAATCCGGGAATATCCTTCATTGTTTTTACAAAATTTGTCATTAATCCTAGCTTGATATGGTGAGGGGGTAAAAATATTTTTTTTCTATTTCTAAACGATCATCATGAGTAGATATTATGGAGAAAAATAATAATGACAAATGAACAGTACTTACGGTATAGGTACTATAAGTTCATTTTTACACGGATTTGAATACTAGATCGTCGATACCGGTGTTCTTTGGTGGTTGGGTTTCAATTAACCACACATCTCAGGAACGGTCGAACTGAGAATGTACAAGACTACACTTCATTTACACTCATACATATCATCCTCATTCATCCTCTGAAGAATTATCTAAACGGTAGTTACCAGAGGCTAAACAGGAAAAAGAAAGAAAGGTACTATAAGTTTGTTATTACCAAAAAATTATTTTTCTTGTTTGAGAAATGTCAAATTCTTCCCCCTAGTACTTGTCTATTCATAAAATTCTTCTGGCAGGAATGGATTTAGTATTGAAAAAAATATTTTAATGAAGATAAATAACCTAAAAATTATTTTTGGGAATGTATTTTACTGAGACTTTTAAAACTGATCTTGCGCTATTAAAAAAAAATAAAAGAATTAATTAAATACGGTCTACTTGTAAATAACCTCTGAGGTATGTTTAGTATGTGATCCTTGTGTATTTAGGTATTTCCGAAGTTTAATGAAAATTATTCACCCGTTAAATCATTGTGAAGAATAAAAACTTTAGCTTTCACGCAACACCTCCAAAGAAATATCTCATTAAAATCTATTTACTTGCTACATCAGCAAAAATTTAATGTAAATGAGTAAAATGGCTAGAGTAAAATAATCTTTTATAACTTTTAACAGTCTTTTTATACGGATAATTAAAAATTTCCTTTAAGTTAGAATAAATTTCGATGGGAGAGATGGAAAATTATATTTTAGTTTACCATTTACTACAACTATATTCCACATTTTTGAAAGTAATTATTCAAACTGTTTTATTCTGGTAAAGTTGAAAACTATGGTGAAACTTTTATCTACTTTGTTTGACATTCACTCTGATTATTAAAATATTCCTGAATTAATATTCAATTTTAAAGAATTTTTTAACTATTAAGAGTTTAAAAAAAAAAATCTTGAATATAAGTGGAAGACCTTAATCACACCATTTATGAGTTGGTATTTCTTATTTTGGGGGATGGAAAACAGCATTTCAGTCGTCAGACCATGCTCTGAGTTTTTTTTACATTGTTACAAAGCCTATAAAGAAAAAAACTCTTTAATAGAATCATATAACATTGTTGAGATGAAGAACCAGTAAATAATCATAGGTCTTATGATTAAAAGAAACCTTATGTATCCATTAAATTGTGCGACTCTGCGCATTTGATACACTGTAACATCGGATGAATTTTAATGCGATATTCTTATCAGATATGTTTTTTGATCTTTATAATGAATTATACTATGCGTTTTATATCTTTTCCGATGAGTTTGAAGTGTAATAAATGGCTTCATAATAAAATGAAAAAATTGAAACCTTACTTTTATTTCTCAGTTGTTTTTCTGTTAACCCATACCATTTCAATAATAAAAATTATTTTTCAATAAAGATAAAAAAAAATCATTTATTTAAAATTAACATGATTTTTACGCTAGTGTGTTTTAATAATAACTGTTAAATAATTAAATTTTCCTTGTTTACTCGCCTAATCTGGCCATTTTCAATTTATTTATTCTGATAACTACTTCCCAATCACAGCTATCCTCCCTCTAGACGAGAAATGAATTCTGCAGTGTATGAAACATGCCTTGACTGATCGGGGATTTAAACTTAGAATCTAGCGGATAAAAGTAAAAAACACTACTACATGGAGATCAGAGAACTTATAGTATTATAAGTATTCTAGAGATCAGTTTTCAAATAAAATAGGAATTTTATATAATATGAAAATCTATAAAAGAATTTATGTTCGTAATGAAAAAGCTACGTAAAAAACGTTATAATAATTAACATTTACTATTATTATTGTAGATGAAGTGATATTTGTAAAGTAAAAAATTGTGATTAAATATTTCACTTCATTATGGGTGACGTATTTTACAAGAAAATTAAAAGCTAAAATTTTCTTACGAACAGAATTTAACAATAAAAATAACAAAGGCTCTGTTACGTCATGGTTGTATTTACTTTCATCTCACCGTTATTTAAAGTTTTTTTTGTCTTAAATCATTCGTCCTCCTTGTAATAATGAATTGCTTTAGATGATTTACTTTTTACTGATCGAACAATAAGTCTACCTTTTATCATTATAATGAAGCAATTTACTAAGCTTCAAATTTATCTGCAAAGACAAAAGTACAAATTTATTGCATAATACACTTGCATTAAGGTTGAATGAACCCGCGTTTGCGTCACATTATAATTTTTAATTGTTGTAATGCCCTTGATTACAATAACATTTTTTATTATTTCTCAATAAAGGTCTAGAGTACAGAAAAATATTTTACAAGTCACTATTAGAAATAAAAGATGTAATAGTTATGTTATAAACATGTTATCAGATTAGAGTTATTAGGACCAATGGTATTTTTATTGATTCGTAAATACACAGTCAAATAATAAAAAAGTAAAAGTATATCGGCTTTCACATAGTTTAATTTATAAGTATTACGGTTATGCCAGACAGTTTTAATAAAACTGTAATTACATGTTCGCAACTATAAGAAGCGAATACATACCAAGGAGATGAATTTTACACTACAGTTTAACTCGTCGGCACTAAGCGCCAGTGTATGTAGTGTCGTTAAAACATTATGAATAGACGATAACGCTGTCTGTTGAGGAGATTGTAGAACTAACAGTGCGATAGCGACCAGTTCGTACGTAATGGCCGCTGTATCGGTTGAGGTTATGGCGAAATGTATTCCGTTAATTGTGATTTTAGGTGGTACTGGGACGGGAAAGTCGAAGTTAGCGATTGAGATTGCGAAGAGGCTTCGAAGTGAAATAATTAGCGCCGATTCAATGCAGGTAATAATGAGTGGTTTTTATTATCATATTGTAGTTTTATCGTAGGCACGATGTTCACATTGCATGGTACAATAGGAAGGTTATAAAACTGTTATAATTTGTTTTGTAAACTGTTTTTTATACTTCATTCTTACTTTTAGATTGGTTTTTGATAGACATTAAGAAAATTTGTTGTGTTCAAACGCATGCTACAGTACTGGTAATATATTTTATATGGAAGCACATTGTTATTATGCTGTTACGTAGTTATTTGATTAACTTTTTTTATTTTGTCAAGCTCGGTTCATGTTATAATACTTGAGTATTACTTTTATAATATGTAGATTTAAATGATGGTAACAGAACCCGAACTTTGTGGTAAGTAGTTGTCAGTTGATATGATTTTTTTTGGAACGTAAAGTAATAAATATTATGTTTAAAAATATTTTTAATTCTGTGCCTTTTGAATTTTCCTTGTTCATTACTTAAATTTCACTTGATTTTTTGATCTTGAACTATTTTCTGTTGTAAGTACATTCACTACAGACTAGAGAAGATCACTTTTGGTGTTTTAAGTATGTTTTTAATATCCCTATAATTGTCATAATTTTTAGTTTTTAACAATTTATTATTAGTGATTTTATTCAGGATTTAGAACCTAAGCTGATAATTTATTTTTAACCTAAGTTTTTCAACCTATATTTAATTATATATATTTATATATTTTATTTATTACTGGTTATATAAAAGATGCTGTTATATTTGTTTATATGTAAGTTATGTAACATTCTGCCATTTCTTTATACTTACATAACACCATCAGTAAAACTTTTAAAATTAGTTTCATCAACACCATGTATTAATTCAATTTTTGCTGAATAAAACCACTTGATTTAAACATAATAAGAATACATTTTAACAATTTCTGCATGTTTTGATGCAGTTACTAATTATATCACTATCAGGTTATCGAATATATTTTTGTTTATATTATTACTGCAGTTACCTATTTGTTATTGAATTATGTAGTACTTAGGTTATTATGAATATGGATAAAATTTTAATGATATTATGGTTAATAATTATGTTAAAAAAGATTAAGATAAATTTATGAATTAATTTTGGAAGTTATCTTTTAAAAGTAGGATAGACAGGCAAAAATATTAACTAAATTAATATCAGGTTTTACGTATAACTAATACATTTTATATGATGATATTGTTGTGTAGTCTGAGATTAAAAAAGGGGTGGAAACAATAAATTTTTCATAAACATGTAAAATGAACAAAGAAATGTAAAAATCAAATATATTACTAAATCACAATCTGAAGGGGTGTTTCGTAACTACAATGATAAATAAATTGTTTTAACAACGTATCATTAGGAATTCCTCAGTTGAAGAAACTGTACTTTGTTCGGAAGTAGTGAACTGAAATTGCAATTTCCATGTAATTTGAAATTGATTCTATGAAATATTTAAGAAATTTTATTTTCTCATTTTAATCAGTAAAGTATATAAATAAAAGTAAAACGCGTAACTTTGTTATCCCAATATTATTAAATTATATTATTATTATTAAATAATATTATCATAAATTTTATCTTAACATTAGGCGTTTTAAAATGTTATTACTGATGATTGCTGGTTGTATTGGGGGACAGGGCAGTAGATTCAGAAATCTGTTGTACCCTTGCGGACGATAGGAGTAGAACTAACCTAAACTTGTGCTTGTAATATATTTTAAAACAAATAAATGAGTCTTTTATTCTAATCTGTATGTAATAATAGATTGAGATCACATCAGGAGTGGGTATGTATACTACTTACTACACTGATAAAAAAACTGCCTCAGCATTTGCCTGGCTGGATTAATGAAAATCTTGATCAGAGCAGCATCATAGAACACATAATTAAAAGTTAAATAGTTAGAAATAATGTGGTAAATTACATGAATATATTAAAAATGAAAAATTGTGAATTTTTTTTTTAGCAAGTCAAAAGGCATTATTGAAAATTATTTATATTTATATTTGTTGAACAGGATGCAGAGAATTATTTAGATTTTTTAAGTATTATTTATTTATTTTTAGTATTATTTATTAATATTTATTTAATTATTTTTAGTATTATTTAAAAATTCATCAATGGAGAAATATTTTTTTTTGTAAACAATTCTTGTTATTGTATTTTGATTAAATTGATGGGAAATTTTTTTTAATGGTTCAGAAATTTATTAAAAATGGGAATTGAAGCATAATAAGTCCCTCTTTCATATGCCGAAGTATTATGTTGAGTTATATGAAAAATGTTTGGTAGAGACCGTTATGATTAAACATTTTACATTCATAATATAAACACAAGGATAAGTTGCATGTTTTTTTTTCTAAATATTGGTCAACATGACTGATTAATACTTAGGGATGCCAGAAACGATCAGACAGCCAGTTTTGTATCTTGGAAACTTGTTCTGACTTTTTGGGTGAGTCCAAGTGATATTATTCTGATGGGAATATACATAAACACAATAAATATTTAATAATGATGAGAAGCTTAGTACTTTATTAAGCTGCTTTAAAGCAAAAAGCATTAGTAAAATGGATTAATATAACCCCATTTTTTACACAATTGCCCAAAGGACTGTAATGTATTTAGAGTGTATGTTTGATCCACCGTAGCAGCTCAACAGCTGGACGGATTTAGATGTATGACCTCGCATTGGATTCCTTATACTACCAGAATTGTCATAGGATATATATATATATATATATATATATATATATGTTATAGTGGAAATTTGTCTCTAAATATTCTCACTGATAAGCACAAATGAATTCTGCACTGTGAGTAATCTTATCACTGTATGAACTTTGTTTGAACTGAATGAATCGAATGAATAATATTATAAAAATAAAAGAATTTACGTTAAATAAAATAAAATAAGTAAATTAAAAAAATTTCTGTTAATTAATAACAACAGGCTTCCTGTGTGGACTGTGTGTTAGAGTGATGAGGTGATGTGAGCACCTTGAATGAGGCTCGACCAATCATCACCATCAGTAGGTAGCAAACGGGGTAAACCGTTTGAGATGTAATGAAGTGCTCTTACATCTGCAAACAAGTCTTGATTTTTTAAATTCCAACAGGGTATTTGTTACTAGGTTGAAGGCTGACTTTATCATGCAAGCTAAAGTTACCCTTCATAAAGTTAGACCATGTATGCGATGCGTGCATCACATACACTGTCGATCTAACAAATTATGATTATTTGGAAGTGTTGTTATATCTTTGCAACCAGTCTATTTGCAAAACAGAGTATTTGCTACTATAATACAAAATCACGATGGAATCAAACCAGAACAAAAATTAACTGATAACTGGAGCTTTATTGGCCATCCTATTATTAATTTTTAATTTTTATCTCTTGTTATACCATCTGCCTGTTGAATTGATGCAATTCTTTTTCTATTCTGTTCTGTTGTGCATGAAATTTTTAATCTTATTTCTTCCATTTAAAGTTTCCAGTAATACATTCTTAAAACCTTAGCAATGAAGCATTAAATTTTTCAATAATATAATTTGCTTTCAATAATATACAAAATAGTTTGATTATAGATGTGACTAAGGTGGATGATATTCAGCCTTTTCTTTTTGAACTTTTCGTCTTTTCTTTTTCTCTGCATCTTTTCATCTTTTAATTGTAATATTTATCTACATATGATTTATTCTAAAAATGATTGAATATTCATTAAAATTTGAATGTGTAAATTTAACTATGTTTTCATAAATCAGTTTTTGTTCTTGTTTTAACTATTTTAAAATGCAAACTTTTTCAAAATGTGAATAGCATTTTGTTGTAGGCTAAGTATATAGCCTCAAACAGTAAACTGCTGCAGCTGTTAGTCCTTGCCAAGTGCATGCTCTCCAGTGTGAAACTAACAAGATTATTTAATTTATATATTAAGCATGTAAGACATTTAGGAATCTTCTCACAGCAAGTCGGAACTAACAGGAATCTTTTCAGTGACCTCTTTATTTCATTCCAGCTGAAATGTATAGTATAGAAAAATCACATATTTTTATAAATTTGCATAATCTGATGTGTTTATATCCATGATAGTCAATGAAAATTATTTAAAAAAATCAAATTTGTAAATAAAAATACCAAATTTAATAAAGTTAACAGTTTTAAAAATTTCCATCAGTCACTTTACAGTTGCAACTGCTTTTAGTGACTATAATTGTTACTATCCTGGCTTCAAAATTGTACCTTATACACAAAAATTAAGAAATATACCAGTGCAACAATATACTTAATGGATCGACACAAATCAAAATCACTCAAGATGACTACCAGAACAAGTGAAAACATTTTGATGTGATTTTTGGAAATGTTTTATTAATTAAATTTTTTTCGTTTTGTTGTGAAAAAAGTTGATATTTTTAAATAATCAGTGTAACATTAATATCAGATAAGTAAGAGAAAGTTTACTGAAGTAAGATATTTTTTTTAGGCTTTTGTAAATCATCTTTGTTTTTTAGTTTTTCAATGATATGATTATACGACTTTTATGTTATATTATGAAGAATTAATAAGCCTGTCTTACCTTAAAAGCACCTCGGTTCTAGGTTGGGATTTTTGTACACTCATGGTATTGGAAATAATCCCTGGTTAGATCTATTGATAGAGGCACCCTTGTCACTAAAAAAAAAACAAGTAATGACTTAAATAGATCCCAACTTTCTTAATATTGCAGGAATCAGTGACGTGGAGGAAACTATAGAAAATATCTAGCTGGAAAGTATCAAGGGTAAATGAATGGGTAGATGGTGGTAGAGAATTTACTCATGGTTGTACTAGGTAGTAAGACACATTGATCCTAATTGAAGATCGTCTCAAACTTCCTCTGGAAAGTGAACCAAGGCTCAGGCCTTAAACAAAACCTTCAACCATCCTAAGAATTGCTTGGGGAAGCATTGAACTGAACTGATTAGCCAGATGTGGCTGAATTTATTTTATAACTCCTAGATTATGTATTTTGGATGAAATGTTTAATTCATTTGATTAATTCAGTTCATTACTTTTTAGTCTCTTTTATTATTTTTTTATGAATTGACCATTCATGACATTCTTCACATTATTACTATTTTAAGTTTTTTGAATTTAAAGGTTTAATTTTTTAGTCCATTTTTGGGCTAAAGGTTTGCTTTTTTTGTCTTATTTTGTCAATTTTTATTCTACTTTTTATGGTATCAGCCACAAAAAAAAACATATGAGCGTTATAGATTATTGATTTATAGGAAAACAGTGTTATTTACCTTGTAATTATTTGTAGAACTAGTTTCAAATTTGGTTTGGAAAATTCCAAAATCATTTATATTCACATCTTATAAAGGTGTATCACATTGTGCTATTTTTTTTTTCTAGTCCAGGACCATTCATGAGGTTATATATCCGCTATAATTATTTAATCATAAGAGGCTGGTGGCCATGTACAATTATCTTTATTTTTGTGATAAAAAATTAATGTTTTTATTTTGGAAAAATTGCCAAGTCTACCGGCATTTTAAGCCCAGAACCTTCTGGACAAAGGCAGAGAACTTAATTTCCATCATGGAGGTTTGTGTTGGTGCATATTGTGGTTATTGTTAAAATCCTGAATATTAAAATGTGCTAAAGTTGATTTTAGATACAGCCTGAAATTATAAATATTATTGGTTTAGTTAAGTTGATATAAAATTCTTTTAGTAAATGAATTTAGCATATATGTTAAATTAATTTCATTCTGTGTACAAGGTTTTATGAATAGTAGAACATTTGGATGTGTGCTGCTGAACGGTGTCATTTAATATGACACCATTGATTGCTAATTTCATTATTTGAAGACGTTAATAGCATGAAGTATTTTTCTAAATGAACAGTGTTTTTATTACATAAATTTTATGTTCAGGGCCTGGTTTATGAAATATTACTTCAGTTGTACATCTATTTTGTTCTTTCTAATTTTTTTTTTTAGAAGAGATTAGGATTTTGCCCAGCAAACACCACACAGCCAGATTTGGGGTCTTAATACAGCCATTAGAAAGGAAAAGAACCCTCAATTAGACCCATATATAAAACCATTCTCACCAAAGCACTCAAAATATAAATAGAGTAATATAAATGGAATAGAGTAGTTGCTAATAGATTAATTGCTCTACTCCACATCCTTCTTGTGGATCCTAGCCTTGTGGGTTCTGTCATCAAGAATAATAGTCTTTTTTAAAAAGATTTTCGGATGAAAGATGACATAACAGGACTAAATACCTTCCAAAAAGGTTGCCCCAAAGCTTCTTTGGGTACTGTCTCTGATCATCTTTTAACTGTTTCTATGGACAACCAAATGTACCCAGAACATACGGCTCGCTAATGATGTATAATTTCGACAGACACAAAGTTTTTTGTATTGACAAACACAAATTCAAGCTGCAACACATTTGTTTTATATATTCTGGAATTTCATCTAGATTACTGATAAATTATCTAAGTTGACGCTTAATTTTTGGTAAGAAAAGTCAATCGTCAAATATTTGTCATGTGCAAATATCCAGTTCAGAAATATAACCTTACTTTACATCCTTTATTTGCTTGATCCTTGCTTTTATTTACTCTTTCCTTTCATATTTAAAGATTGTTGTTTAAAAAGGTTTTATTTATTTACAGGTTTACTCAATGAATAAGTAATCTTGTATAATATGAAATTTTCCAGAATTACTTGTGCAGTATTTTTTTGTATGGACCTGAATATGTCTTTGCCCCGTGTTTGTGGAAGGTATATATGAAACTGATGACACTATTTTCACCAGATCAAGATCCAAATTAGCATAAAAAAAATTTTCCTGGGGACAGACCAAGATACTGACAACTTAACTGGCTGTGCCTCGTGTCTGTTGACTGGAATAACAATCATCATCATCTGTTAATGTCATTATTAAACCTCTGTTTGTCTGTAAATAGAATATTAATACTAGTTTCACATCCTTTTATGACATTTCTAGATCTTAGTCACAGAAATAGTCAAATTTTTGTAGAGGAATTAAAATGTAAAATTATTAATTATTTTGAATCTTGATTTTTTTTGTTTGTTTCAGAACCACTATTAATGTTTTAAATAGAAGTTTGAAATCCATTCATTGTTTTATGTTTTTCATTCATTGAATTTTATTTTTTGTCATCGAGTGAAATTTGAAGCATTTTGGTGATACTTGCATTATTGTATAACTTTGTATTAATTATGTGTCATGAATTTTTAATGTTTTATTACTGCTTTATTTAATCCCACATAACTATTTCCCAGATTGTAGGTAGGAAATGGTTGGGTAAACGGTTTTTGGAAGTTGTGAAATAGATTGTTGATGTCAACATTAATATTCAGTATAGGCTTACTATGAGCAATGGCTTGTAAGAACTTACAATAAAAGCAAAGAACGGAGAGATTTGTTGAAACTGCTAAGGGACATAATACAGTTAGATTAGCGGATCATGTAATAGATAATATTTTAGGAAACCTTTGCAAAGTAATCTCCATCTGTTTTTGAGATACTCCCGATTTACTACTTTCACCCAAAACAAGATTATTTTTTCAGCCATAAAGTTCTTTGTTTTGAGGGTAATGTAACTCAGCAGATGTTGTAAGGGGTATTTTACTAATTTTGAAACTTTTCATTTTGATTTGATTTGATTATTTCTCAGTAGGATGTGGTTGAAATTAGTTATCGCAGAAATAAAAGAAATGATTTTTGTTGATGAAAATATCACGCTACATATTTTGATAGCATATTTAGAAGAGATTGTGTTTATAACATGGAATTCAATACTACTTTCTTCGGAAGGCTAATGATGCACACCACATGAACGGTGATCGTACATGTTTTAATGATTTTTTGTCTTTGTTTTATTCATAGTTATTGAAAGGTAAGAGAAATGGGTCAAATTTCGACAAACAAATAAAAGGAAACCCCTACCTACTCAGTTTAATTTATTTTAATCTGGTTATGCAGTTTAAAAATTACAGAACGAATATCCTTTTTTACTATTCTGACATTTTAATTGTTAGATATTACGGATATTTTAAACATTGACTTGTTCATTTAGTTTTATTTTTGAAGACATTTAGCAAATAGTTGTATGGGCTCGGGTTATCTTGTAAAAATTACTCAAATGATTTCTGTCACTTTTAGCGTACCTTGAAATTTTGTAAAAATACTTTATAGTAGTTATGATCAGAAGGAATTCATATATTTATTTCATTTGAGATTTTTTTAATATAAAATTATGTCTTAATGCATTTGTTTATGGTTTTGTAATTTATGTATTTCTTATGTAATTTGACTAAATTAACACCGATTTAAATGGGTTTTCTTCCTTGAGGTACTATTGATAAATTGCCTTATAAATTTTTGTTTTGTGAACGCGTGCGTGCGTGCGTCTTAAACAAAAATTAAAGTTTGTAATGCATTTTGCCAATAGCACCACAATCAAGAAAACTATATATTTATGTATATATATATATATATATATATATTTTTTTTTTTTTGTGTATTATAATACATTCCCTTGAAAATTATTTAACTGACATAATGTAAACTTTATGAATGGATAAAAACTAAAAATGATAAATCTATAGCTGCATGGCTTAATCACGCTATTCAGTCAAAGTAAAAAAAAAAAAAAACAACAAAAAATAAAACCTGTTCCTGTCATGTAACGTTTCCTGGTTATTCAAAATGACTGAGTTTGTTGTTCTGTTGGAATATACGAACACAATAGTGCATGATTTTGCATTCATAATTTATTTTGAGCCATCATGATTGGGGTATTTTTGAAAAAAAATACCGAATTTTCAGTCCACAAGAAAAGTAGCTTCTCGTTAACTTCATGGGAGTAGTTTCACTTTTTATTTAATTTTTTTTTTTGTTTATTTAACAGTGTTAAATATAATTTTTTGTATTTCCGAGAGTTATGTAATTCTAAAATTAAAAATTGTAAAATGTATCAACTTAAAGAAGTGCCCCAAAACAATTTTGTAATTCCTTAGTTCATTTATTTAACGGAA
The DNA here is from genome assembly GCF_047948215.1 of Lycorma delicatula. NCBI lineage: Eukaryota > Metazoa > Arthropoda > Insecta > Hemiptera > Fulgoridae > Lycorma > Lycorma delicatula. The sequence continues at coordinate 132,780,519 of NC_134460.1, forward strand.
AATTTAAGGGTTTTCTAAAAGTTATTGGTAGTTTTTAATTTGGCGTAGACTTCAAAAAGACAGATTTTTAGTGAATCGAATAAAACATATTTACTCTATTGTATATGCAGTTTTTTAAGTTTCAGTATTATTTTTTATTGTATTCTAATTAATTTTAAAGAATAAAGTATATTTATTTTTTTGAGTAAAAAATATTTTCAGTTAGTTATCTTTAATTGTATTTTCTAACAAAAGAAAAACATTTAAAATTACAAAATTTAATTCGCTCATTAATTTATTTCTATTAAAATCCTTTAATAGTAAAAAAAAATCTTACGTGTACACCCACATAAATTCTTTATACGCCTATTAAATTACATATACACATTTAAAAAAAAATAAAAGTACTTAAAATTTTATTTCATTAATAACTTCTGATATTTTTTCATATTTTTTTTTGTTATTGTATTATTTATTGTAAATTTTTTTTTTATAATCTGAGGTTAATAATTAATAAAAGTCTGATTCGAAACTGTGTGCCTTCCCCCCTGTAAGATCCAGATATTTAATTAAAATTTTAATTGGCTATAACTCTAGAACCAATAAAAGTAAGTTCCACTTATGATGATATATCGTTGAAAAGCTCTCAATGAAGGCTTATTTCTGCAGTTAAGAAAAGGCACAAAAATTTCATAAAAAGAATCCAAATTTTATGGATTTTGGGCTTTTTTTGACACTTTTGGTCCAGTCGATTGCAATAAAAAGGGGAGGTGCACAACTAGATGTTACAACAATCCAAAATCCAAAGTTTCAACATCCTACGGCTAATCTTTTTTGGGTTACGCATACGTATGTACAGAAGTCACGCCGAAACTATTCAAAATCGATCAGGGATGATCAAACTGGATTTTCCGTTGAGATCTGAAAACCGACATTTTTCGCGATCACAATACTTCCTTTACTTCGTAAAAAAGTATTTTATTTGAAAATGTTTATTCAAGTTGAGTTACGGTATAGTTTAAAATTTTTAATTAACTTCCAAATAAATAAATAAATAAATGATATTTGTATGCACGACATCAACATTATTTCATGTTATTCTGAATATAGAATTAAATTCCATATAGAAATTGACTGCATTCCTTCTAGGAAAATTAAAACAATTTTTTTTTTTTAAAGAATATTTAAATAAAATATAATTAAGTCAGTTGTTTAACTTCAATCAAGAATTATCATACGATATTTGTTAAATAATATTCTGTACTAAGTGTGAGGAGTTGTTAATAGATGTTGTTGCAGTGCAGCTTTCGTTGAAGCAATCCGAAACTATTAATAAATAAATCTGTTAATTTTTAAAATGTTTTTTATTATATTTATTTAAAAACCTAAATCATTATTATTTAAAGAAAATTTCACAGAAGTAATTATTGTTAAACTTTGTTTTATAATTTTAACTTATTGTTTATAACTTTAACAATACTATTTTTAATTTGCGAAAAATATTTGTGAAATATTATTACACAATTACGTGCTTTTCAATCGAGTTTTCCTATCTTTATATCAGTTTTATTGCATAAATCTATTTATAGCAATATGAAATGTTTTTCTTTAGGAAACTATTCTGTTGTAGCTCGGTTCCAGTTCAGTAATTAGTGTTTATAACCATATGAAGTGAAAAAATTAAGCTTGTATTTGAAGTTTATGTAATCTATGAGAAGTAACAAAAATGAAATTGTAACAAAAATGAAAAAATTAAGTACCCAAGAAATAAAAAAGGAAGTTTCTAAAATTTTTTTGGAAATCATCTTTAAAATCAAATAATTCATAAAATTATCTGATCAGATAATTTTTACATATTTCATTTTAACATGTAAGTTTCAATTCTCGTACTCAACCACTTAATTTATTGTTAATTTCTGTTTACTGTATAAAGAAAAAAAACAAGAATATAGTTTCTTTCCAAAGGAAAGATTTATCTCCGTATATTCATGAACTATGTAGTACTCAAAGTCGATCTGCATGAAAAATAGATTAAAAAAATTGAGTATTTTAATCGTTTTGTATTTCAATTATTTAACGTTATTTATACAATCTTTAGGATAAGATATGATTCCAAATTTTGTCATTCTTAACTGCTGAGAACTCTTAACACTTGGAACAATTTCATTTATTACATTTTAATAGGTATTCCACTGATCGTTAGCTGGTGAGATTAAAGTTAATATTACAAATTATGTTTCTTATTGTATTGTTATTAAAGTCAAAAACGTTAACATTTATCTATTTTTACATACCATTATGAATTATTTTGTTTTCTCTAAAAATAACCTTTTTGTTTTTAACTTTTGTTTATTTCAGTAGCATCGTCTGACGAAAAGGAACATCATCTGAATGGAAACAGTTTTCTTACTTATTATGAAATATTTTATGTTTATTGATTACAATTTGAAGTTCGATCAAGTTGTTCAGGTTTATAATGCCAATTAAAATATCACTTCATCGGCATGTAATTGCTTGAGAAATCTATTGCTTGGAAAAGATTTTTCTTGTTAGAAACTTATGTTTATTTTTCTTTGAGTAGTTGAGTCGGATTCTCGCGTTGGTTTGCTTCTTCGTAAGTATTATTTGTTTCGAACGGATTCATTACTGCACGATTCCGGGTTCAGGCATGGCATTTTCACACACGCAATAAATCATTCGTCGCATCCTTTGAAGTAATACCTAACTGTGTTCCTGAAGTTAAGTATTATTTATTTACACAAATATATAAAATGGTTTGTAGTAGAGGAAGACAAATAAATTAAAATATAGGGTTTTTATTTGATTATGAAAGAAATTAATTTCATTATCAAAACCTATACGTTTACTTAATTTAAGCAGATATTGGGATTTGGTACCGGTATTGAGAAACGTTGGCCCGTTTCTTTTTTCGGCATTTAATAATTTTTCTCCCTGTAAATTTGGCAAAGCGGTTCATATAAAAATTGAAGCAGATTATTGTTTTAAAGCTTCAATTTTTTTTTATTCACTTTATATTCCGAAAGTCTTGCAGATATCTGGTGTGCGACTTTTTTTCTTTTTTTTTACTCTTTATTCAGGGAACGAAGGCTTCTGCATTTCAAGTTCGTTTAGCGAGTATACCTGTAGTTTATTCCATGTCTCTTATCTCCAGGCCAGGATAAGTCTTTATTAAAATCCTACGACAAAATGATAATTACAAACATCGAGAAGTTGTTAACGTTAAAATATAACGGTTCGTTCGGAATGAACTGTGTACCTCCCAAACAGGAAGACAGTAGATCCGCTGTGCCAGTCCGACATATAGATTTGTCGAATGCGCGAGTAGTTTATAAACTATTTCCTAAACAGTGTAGCACGTATATTATTGATCACAAAGTAATTGTCTCGTGTAATTCTGAATATAGAATTAAATTCCATTATAAGAGAAATTGACTGTATTCCTTCTAGGAAAATATCTAAAAAATAAAAAACAAATTTTTTTTAAAGAATATTTAAAAAAGTATAATTAAATCAGTTGTTTAATTTGATCCACTTTGTTGTTTTATTTGATATTATGAAGAATTATCAAATAATCTTATCTACTAAAATCTGATACTCAGATATGAAAATGTAAACTGAAGATGTAATATAAGTCGTGCAGATTATCAATTTTTCGTAATTTACATTCAAAAAAAAAATATTTCTGTAAATTTATGTAGTAACAAGCGTCTGACAATTTGAAGTGATAATGCCAATTCCTAGAAACGGGAGTTGGGAATTAGGGATTGTGGATATAACTTAAGAATTTGCACTGTACCGTGTTTATTTCCAGTATTGAATGTAGATTGTGTGTAATTATTTCTTTCTACAGAAAGGGTACATTTGTTTGTTGTGTCGCTTTATATCATCTGCCTTACTATTGTTAGCATATAAAACATTTGAGAGAGTAGAAATAATAATTGATTTCTGTTAAATTATTGATTTATTTATTCAGTCCCTTTTGGTAAAAAAAGTGAAAATGCCACTTGTATCCTGAATATCATCAGAAAATTTTTTTGTTGAGGTTAGCATACTGATTTGTAACAGTATATTCAATCGGATCAGGTACTCAGCTAACGAGACAGTAGAAAACCGATTCATTCCTCATAGCCTACCTTAAAATATTTATTCTTGGAGATTTTTAAAGTATATTTTGTTTCGTTTCATGTTACCTAAAACCGTTCAGTTATGACTTCTAAGACCCTGGGAATGTACGTTGATGTAGGGGTTCTTTATTTATTTTTTGATCATTGGTTTAATCAAAAAATAATCTTAAAATATCCTGTTCGTTTGAAATTGAATGACTATTACATTAGTAACAGAATATCGGGTAAAGTTGGTTCCAGTTATGCAGAATGGTTGTTATAATATTTTCACTTTTTTACGTTTGAAATAATCTTAAAAGTATTCCATTTATGTAGTGTTAGAAGCGATTGTTTGTTATTACTTCTGAGCAGTTCTATTTTTTAATGTAAGGGTATTAAAGGGAACATTTACAACCAGTAGTAGTATTGAAAAACCGGTTTCTTTGCTGTTGTTCCAAACATAAGGGTATAATATAATACAGAAAGGAAGTAATACGGTAAGTTCTAGTTCTGACGCATTTTAAGGAAGGGTTGTAGCTGTACTAATGATGTATACTATGAATTTTTGAGGAAAATAATTTCAATAGTTTTTTAATCTACCGTTTTTTTTTCTTCTAATCATTTAATTCTGATTTTGTTTTATTCTTAACAAATGAAAATCATTTGTTATTAAAATATATCTGTACGTTGAACACATATTTATTTAAAACTTGTAAATGCTGATCTCTTTTTGGTTGTGTTCAACATTGTATATTCAATTTGTTTTCGTAATTTTTAGAATATTTATATTTTGAAGTTTTAAGCCTTTTGCAATTTCTGTAAAATCTTCACCAATACTGTATTTTGTCTGTTAATAATGGATAGACGTACTGTAGCGCTGTCTAAAAGCGCTGTTAAATATTTTAATTTAGTTGTAATTTAATGTTGTAAAAAACAATTCATTTTCAAACGTACTTACTATCAAACGTTCGTTTTACAAAACCGCCTTAATTTTCAATGAAGAAAACTTTATTAATGTTATTGATATGAATAAAAAAAATATATATTATGATGACGGCAAGCTTCTATCACTATTATTCAATAATTGACGATATTGTGGTAAGCAATACCACAAAGTCTAACTTTACCTAGTTATGAACATTTTAGAGGCTTTTGTAAAACTAAACGTTGAGAATAGTTAGGTCAGGCTAGGCCTGACCGGGATTCGAACCCGGGACCTCCGGATGAAAGGCAGAGACGCTACCACTCGCGCCACGGAGGCCGGCTGTAAAAGTAGTTCAAAAAAAAAAAATAATAATTTTCTAGTTTCAATTTTTTGAAGTCTGCATCAAATCTAAATCATCCTACTAAATTTGTATTTGGCGCCAATTTCAAAACATCGAAATTAATATGTAAAAAATTAATGAATTCTACGTTTTCTTGTTTGAGTCTGTAATGACTTTTATTGGTTTTTCTTCTGTTTATTTAAAATATTACAGGCCTGCAAAAACCGCTATTTGTATGTAAACTAGTTGTTCGCAAGAAGTGTAAAAGCTTGCGAACAATGAAACGAAGAAAATATAATGCAGAGAAAAGTAATAAGGCACGAGCATGAGCTAACGCTCTCCGCAATTGGGAATTATGTATTATTTTTTTAAACTTAAATTTAATATATCACGCTATATATTATTACGCTACAACAATCTGTTAAAATAATTTCTTAGCATACTTTGTTAATGTTAAAAAATAAGTAATTTTCGTACGAGCTGTTCTTTCTTACTGCATATTAATATTTTTCTGGTAGAATAATTTTAGGTTATTTGATGCATCTAAGGTAATTTTCATATCGTATACTGAATATCCTGAAGTTAAATTAGTTTGTGTATTTTTTGACTTCAGTGTGAAATTTTTTCATTGGTTTAAAAAAATTTAATTGAATTAATAAAGAGATCGCCCCGGCCGATCTCCTTGGCGGAGTGATAGCGTCTCTGCTTTTCATCCGGAGGTCCCGAGTTGGAATCTGTCAACATGGCATTTTTCATATTCTACAAAATGCCATTTCCATATCCAACGCACAAGCTTCAAGCTTAGGTGGCGATATCAAGCAAACAAAAAAAATCCCATTAAATCTTGTCCAGCCGAGTTTGCAAACGAAAAACCATGCAGAATTATGCAAAATGAAAAGAAATTATGATTCTTGTGTGCGACTATGGAGAACCATAAAATTTACTATTTGTAGATTTTTTCTATCTCTGATATTAATAAATTACATCGTAATTAAGAATTACGAGATTTAATTACCGCGGAGAAAGAAAAGAATTACATTGTAATACCAGTTTCTTAGTTTTCGTCTACATTATTCCAGTCTACATTATCAAATGTTTTCTCTATAAATGTCATGTATGTGTTGATTTGTTCTTCTTTAATCTTCCGTCTACTGTTAATCTGAGCGCAAAAATTGCTTCACTTTTCCCTATAGTTTTCATGAAAACTTGGTTTGGGGAAAAATAAATCTACACAAATAATAAAATCTAGAAAAATGAAGTTCTGTGGTGTAGAGCACAAAGACTGTACACAAATGTGCTACATCTTTTCCGATGAATCTGAATCGTGTTAATGTAAATAGCGGGAATTCTGGTTCCCCATCTGTTTTCTGTTAACATATTTCATTTCATTACTAAAAATTGCCTTCAAAAAATGAAGATTAACGAAAATTATATTTTTTTTACTCCGGGCAAGTCATAATACTGATGTGGAATTCTGTTCATATAACAATGTCTCCTATCATTTTCTTGCATGAATTATTGTATATCACCCGTATTTTGACTCAAAATATTCGATCAGTTTTTTAAAATATTGTTTGATTCGTGTTGTATCAGCAGTTGATTTTTCATTATAATTTCTTATTGAATTTACCTGTTGTTAAATAACCATTATTTGAATAAAATCCAGGTTTGGTTAATAAGGATTACTTAATAAGATAGTCGTATTAATTTGTATTCGTCGTCACTCCTTACACATAGTGTAAAATAATTTTAGGTTAAAAAATCTGATAACAAAGTTGGTGTACTTTCCTGGCATTGGTTATTTATTCTTATATAATGAAAAAATAATTATACATAAAAAAAAAAGTTAGCTAAGAATTCTTTTTTTGCGGTGGGGGGTAAATTGTGATAAAATTTTATTGTAAAATTATCGTTGCATATTTAAATAAACCAAAAAAATTTGAAAAAAATGATTTTTTAAACTTTGATCGGTTTTCCCTTGCCCCCAAAATATTTTTTTTACATTGCCTAGGATAAATAAAATTCGGTTAAAAGATATGCAATAAATAAACCTTTTTTGTGTAGGGGGAATTTTGGGGCAAATTAAAAAAAATGGTAAGATAGGCTTGTATGCATGTATTGAGCTTAATATAAAATGTTTGTTTACTTTTTTCTCACTTTTTCGTATACCATGGATGCGCTTCTGTTATAATTGTCAACGGTTTCTTCTGGAATCGCCGTACAACTTTGCTTTTACTCTCGCTTGTCATGCCTATAGTTACATTCCGTAGGTCCAAATCGGTTTCAGGATCGCTGAGTACAACAAATAACGATAGTTGATGACCTTTCAACCAGTACATCTTCCTGAACTTAATGTTTAGCGACGTCCTTTTCTCCCTGACATGAATCCTCTACATCAGATGGCGATCCAGATGCGGACCGTGGTTGCTGTTACTGTACCGGATGAAAACGCCATTAAATTGAATTCGCAGGCGGTCACTCTTCCTCAGCATTCTCAGGCAGGTTTGCCATGTCATCTGTGATGTCTTTTGTAATCGAGAGGTCCGTAGTGAAGACCGAATATAGAACCGGCCCCAGAACTGAGCCCTGAGGAACTTCGATCCAGTATCAAAAACATCCGTCCAGGTGGCTGTGTGGGATCAAGTAATACGGTCTACTTTTCAGTTTGTAGAGTAGGCCAGGAAGCCAGCCAGATCTTGTCAAAGGACTGCTGAAAATCCAAAAAGTATCTCTTCTAGATACTTGCTGCTAACGTTGACAGTTCTGTGTGTTTGTTCGATGGTTGAGTGACCACGTCTGAAGCTGAATTGATAGTAAAGAATAAAGGTGAGGTCGAAAAAACAAAAAATGGTTTTTTTGAAATTTGGGAACCAAAGTATCAAGGGAGCTTTTTTTTATTGGTTACGGTAATTACCGGAATTCGTTAAGCATCAAAGTTCCCAAATTTCAAATAAACAATTTTTTTTATTTTAGGGGCTTTCTTATTCTGTGAGGAAAATTTAGAAAAGAAATTGTTAAGCTTAAAAAATTTGCGAAAGTAAAATTTTCTGTAATGTAACATTCCTGTTAAAATAAGAATAAAAGAAAATTTTCATAAAACCTTTCCTTATATTAGGTGCGAGGGTCTATAATTAAAAAAAGACATATCTTGATAGCTCGATAATGAAGTATAAACTTCATAGAGATAGAAAAAAAACCATATATTCCAATTTTAAAAGAGATTGTGGGGTTGAATTACACAATAATATGTGCGGCATTCATACTTACACACATTCATACATATATATTTTGTTTTTGGTCTAGATGAACTAGTTGGACCAAAAACGTATCTGCAAAAAAACCGATACCCTATGTTGGACTTGATCACTATAATTACACAATTAACTTAGCTATTCTAGTTATATTTGCCCGGAAAGTAATAATATGATATTAACGCTGATTACCTGTATCTACAACCATTTTTTTATGATGTATTAACAGGAATTGTACCATTTTTAACCCCAGTAAGTATAAATCACACTTCCACTCTATAATCAACGTCGAATATTACATGTAAATAGGCATGTTTAGATAAAATAATCTTTTTATTTTTTTAAATATTTGTTCAATATTTCAAGATATTACTTTTTTGTACTGCCAAAATTAGTGATTATCAGATTTCTTTTATTTTTATTGATGGAAAAAACATCTGTGTCTGATTTGATAAAATACTTATTAAATACAATTGTATTTTATAAAATGCATATATTAACTTTATATTAGAGTGGAACATAGAAATAATTTTTCATCTAGCCTTCTTTTATTATTATTTTTCATTAGTAAACATTTTAATTGTCTTTACTTTTTATTGGTATTTAATTTATGTGATGTAATATATCACATTACATTTATTAACGATTATATTAATAAGAATAATAAAAAAAAAAACTTTTTTTTTTATTAATTTTTATGTCTATAAGTGAAGAAAGAAGACTTTCGTATAACACTTTAGCAAATAATTTACTGTCGTAGATTAATAACGATCAAATAGAACTTTTAATTTTTGCTCGTTTATATTTACTACGTAAGTTCTTTCTTCATTAATAAAAATCAAACCTCTTAATAATGCATTTAAAAAATAGGGCCACGTTTTAATTTGTATTTTATTTTTAATTTCTAAAATAATATCTAAAATGATAAAACATTGTGATTAAGAAGCTTACTATTACTTAAGATTTTTTTCCTAATCTTTACGTTTCAGGGTGCAACTAGTTCATCTAAACAAAAAAAAAACGTGTGTTATGTATGTGTATAGAAATGTATATGTTTTTCACTTTATCATATACCATCCTCAGCCATCCCTTCACAAAGTCAGCCAGTCGTCGGTTTTACTGACTAACACCAACGTCAGGTCCTCTGCAAACGCCACTTTTATTCCCTATTTAGCATTGGTGAAATCTACCTCCGACTTCCGGTGTGCCGAAAGAGACTTTTTTAAATATTATATATATATATAAACTGAGAAAATTGGGGTATCGTAATACGATGTTGTCAACGTGTTGTAAGTTTTCAAAATTGTGATCATTTCAATTTTTAAATTTGTAATATCACGGTAACTATTCGGCCTTCCAGTAGATGATTTTTTATAAAATCAAATCTGTAGCGATTAATTCTGACAAAAATAACGCTTGTTGAATTACGATTTTAATTATTTAATAGACGACGGAAATCATAATGGTTGACCCTGCACCACAAAACGGGAAAAGTGAGATTGAGTTTTGAGGCAGATTTTGTTTCCTGCTCTATAAAACAGAAAATAATGTTTATCAATAAGTAAGTTGTAAACTGATTTAAATTAAATTTCTGTGCATTTATATTACAAATCTAAATATAAAAATGCATAAATAATATCCCAAACGTTTGATAACATTGTCATTGAGTACGGTTGGATTCAAATATTTAAGTTAATTTTAGGGATTTTTTTTAATAGATGCGATTGGATAATTGTGACGTAATGAAGACTCCATTGTTTTAAATGAATAATTTTTTTGTAGTAAACAATTAAATTATAATCTATTCTTATAAAATATACAGAACAATAAGTAGTTTACTACAAAGATATCACAGAATGAAACCATTACTGATCCATTGAACAGTAATGTAAAAAAATTTTCAAATTAATAGACTAAAAGCTAAATTTAAAATCTCTCCGGCTTAATTTAAGTAAGTTCAAAACATTGTATGTTTTTCCCCAAAAAAATATAGCGCCACATGATTGGGATGACGTTCATGGTTTTTTTTAGTAAATACTTTAATTTCTTGCTTAACTGTATTAATTCAAATATTTGTTTGCAAATTAATTGATGTAAAATATTTCGTTTAGAAATGTTCTAAAATTTCAATATTAGAATTAGTAGATGTACTGCAATACTGAATCCGACATGTCTGACGGATTTCAAAATTGATTTGTTTACAGCCATCTTTGATTCACTTTGAATACTTCTTACCGTTAAATATAGTTTTTCCTTTTTATTTTTGTGTGGTTCATCAGTATGGGATGATGATTCAGGTGTATTTCTAAATACTTGAGATTTGAATGTGACAATTCTACGTTATTCAACATAGTAATTTATCATTTAATTTCGTAATTTATGGAATGGAAAGAAATTAACAAACATTTTTTGATTCATAATGGAGAAAAGGAAATTAGTAAAAAATTCAGCGCAATTTTTCCTCGTGTTGAAATTGAACCATCGATGCACTATAACGATTTCCGTCGTCACTGTTACGTATAATCGCATTTGAGTGTAGTAGAATTTTTTCCGAGGAAGAGATTTCAGATTTTATCGTAATAACACTATTCGTCTCGAGCATTCATATAGGTAAAAATTCCAAAGTAAAATTTTTAAAATGTACAAACATGTTGAGAATTTTGAATTAACCATGTATATCATATTTTAATAGAATATTTAGTTCGTTCTAGACATATGAAATTCTAAAAAAAACCAGGTATATGCGGAATCCACATTATCTTACTTTTCGCATATCACGTTAATAAGAATTTATTTTTTAAATGAATTTATATTGATTGCTTCATGTATGAGAAAAGGCCTCGAATACATTCGATTTTAATTGCCCACCTCTGTGGCCGATTAAATCAATCCGCCTCGGTAGTCAGCTGATTGGTAAAGTTTCTGTTTTTCATACGTAAAGTTCTATGTTCGGTCCCCGGTAGGTCATGGCATGACTTTTTTCACATGCTGCAAGATTACATATATTCATATGCATAATCTTTAGACTTGTATTGAAATCAACTAGAAAAAAAAGTTTTTTTGAAAAATACTCTATAATGATGCATTAGTAAAATGTTTAATCAAATTTGTATTAACAAATTTCACTTATCACAGGAAAAATTGTTTAGCCTTACCGAATATATTTTCTGACAGATTATCAAATCGACCTACAACTTTTTATTTTTAAAATAAATATTCGTGGTTACAGTTAAGATAAACGTAGGTCCAGGAATATCTATCTGGGCCAGGACAATGAAAGATTCGTTATAAAATAGATTTTTTTTTTTTTTGCTAAAATTGGGCTTAGATTCAATTTAGTTTAATTATCATTCAAAAAAAGTTTTTGTATAAGTTTTGAAGAAAATTTTCAATATTTTTAAAAAAATGAAGAAATAAAGTAAAAAACTGAAATAATAAGCTTCTCAACCGATCGGCAGTCTGCCAGGTAAAAATCGAGCCATTTTTAAATAAATGGCGTTTTATCTTGTTTTAAATAATTTTAATTAACTTTTTATATATATATTAATTTAATAATAAATAACCGGATTTTTATAAAATATCTACCGACTGAAACTCCTATTTCACCGTATCTCCCCACCCGAGGCCCGATCAACAGTCAAGCATAGCACAACCTCGGGGATGTCTTTTGGGCTCAGGGGGTCAAGAGTCCCCGTGCCTCATCACCAGCACCCATCCGCACAGATGCAGACGAGTCATGGCTCTGCAGAGGGCTGTCCTTCACCCCTTCGCTCTCTCTTTAGTTTACGTCTTGTGTTCAAAATATTTAAACTTAACGAATACGAGTATTTGTGGATTTCGAATTCAAACATTATGCTCTCTTTCCTAGCAGTTTTTAAACTGTAATCGGTGAATAATTAATTTTTTTACGTTACGGTTACCTGTAAGAAGCTGTGTTCTGTTCGATTGCAGCTCTTATTAAAGATCTTTTTACGTATAATGTAGGCTTTTAAACTAAATTTTCATGTTTTTTTAAAAAAAACAATTTCATTTTAATTACTTATTAATACTTACTAATTATGTTTTACAAATAGAATTTTGTAACTTTTTTTAATTTTAATTTTTATATTTTTTGGATGGCCCCCACATCACCCCTTATAGTCACCCTGAACTACACGGAACGGTTATTATTCAAAACATAGAAGCAGATTCAACTAATGTAGAAGCGAGTGCAGTAGGACAGTTAGTAACCTTAAAATACTACATTTGTCCTATTGGGAAAGGAATATTAGCAACAAAATTATTCTCAAAAAAATGTATCATTAACGTAAAAGACGTAAAGAAAGTTTTTAAAGAAAATTAATACTAAACTCTCGTCAAGCAGTCTCCTCCTTAACTCATTGAGTCTTTAATTAAATATATCCACGTGTCTTCATATTATATTATTAAAATTTCTGACAAATTTCTAAAGTCTACTAGCTCTTCATACCTTCATAGACGAAGTAGTCCCTTCTTAAATTTATGTTTGTGACTCGAATTCCTCTCTTTATGCCCATCGCTTGACAATCTTCTTTATACAATTGACTCCTTTCATACAAACCTCGATAATGGAGTACCGATAGCAGTTGCTTCTGGACTGTTCCATACCTTGGAGCAATACTCCAGCACGGATCTGACAGTGGTTTTATATAATCTCAATAGTGTCTCTTTTCTCTTTTTTTCTGTTTAGCCTCCGGAACCAGTCTAAGGTAAATGAAGTGTGTGGTCTTGTACAGTCTCAGGTCGACCATTTGTGAGATGTGTGATTTTTATTAATTGAAACCCAACCACCAAAGAACACCGACCGGTATTCACGATCTAGTATTCAAGTCAAGTAACTACCTGTACTAGGATTTGAACCTTAAAACTCTCGACTTTGAAATCAGCTGATGTGCGAAAAGTTCACCACTAGACCAACCCGTGGGTGGATTCAATAGTGTCTACCGTGCGAAATCTTCTTGGCACCCGAAGAAACATTCCTAAATTTCTACTGGCCCTAGAGAAAATATTATCAGCATGGGCGTGAATAACAATTTATCAAAAAAGCACACCCAGGTCGCTTATACTACTGTTTTTTTGTTTAGCCTCCGGAACCACCGTAAGGTATTACTTCAGAGAATGAATGAGGATGATATGTATGAATGTGAATGTGAATAAGATCGCTTATACTGGTAATTTGTTCATATTCTCAGTAGAAATCCAGTACTGTTAAATATAACAGTCATCATCATCTTCCTGGAGTATATCATTACGACTGTTTTATCGAGGTTTAGGGGAGCATCTTGTCAATCGACCATTAATACAATCGATCTATATCTTCCTGTAATATTTTCTTATCTGTAGTACTATTCACTTTACTGTAAATCTTAATGTAATCTGTAAACAAAAGTATATTATTCTTATTACTTACGGTTACATCATTGATAAATGAAATAAAAAAAACGTTTCCAAATTGTATCTTGCGGGTCCTGCATAGTAATAATAGTAATTATGTTTAAATTTCTTGGAATTTAATTTTATAAAACTTCTTTTTTATCATATAGGAGCGTAGCTCTTTTCAAGATGAATGTACCATATTAGAAAGAGGTTGAAAATGCAATTTCACTATATGTATTTGAATCCAATAAAACTTCAAAAATGAAAATTCAAACTATTTAAATTAAAAAAAAGTTTATAATTGTAAAAAAAAAAATATTAACAATGTGTAAGATATTAAATAATATCCTTAGGATACAATTTAATTTGTATTAAAATAAATAAATACAAATGATACAAAGCAACATAACAATATAATTTCATAAAAAATTACGGCATAGATAAGCAAATACATTACTGCTTATAAATTACCTGAGATATGAAAAAATGGTCATTTACAAAGAGTTACAATGTTTAGAAGACTGTTAATATTTCGTCAGTTAATATTTCTAATGTTGGCCACTCTGGATATCAGCCAAAAATGGGTAGTAGTAGGTTTAGGTGGTACCTGTTTACATAAAAAAAGCAAAACAGAATTTAAACTATAAAAAATTGCCAAAAAAGATTAATGAGCCTTTGTCATAAAAGTTCTAGATATTCTTAATATTCTACTTGATGACTAGTATTTACCCCATCGCGGCTTCGCCCATGAAAATTTAAATGAAAAATTGCATAGATGATTGAATTATTAAATCATTGTCTCATCAACACTAAGGGTTATTTGTCGGGTTAGTAAAGGCAGACGCAGGGTATTGAAAAAACGCAGTAATTGGATTTTTATATGAAAAACACGTTTACCGAAAATCAAGCTTATCTCAATTTTTTCCGCAATTCAAAAAAGCGGAATTGAGTTTTATCCCATTTCATCCCCCTTATAAGTAGATTTTTCGCAAAACCTAAAAATTGGTTTTTAAATATTTATGAGCTAGAAGCTACTGAATAACATTAACGAAAAAATTCCACTCGATTACATTTCACCCCCTCAAATATTAAAAAAAACGTAATACTCTAAAAGTCCATGACTGTAATAAATTCATTCATCTTTGAAAAACTTATAGAAATGTTACTGTGGGTGTGGAGGATTCGGTGCTATACCAATAGGTTTTATCTGAAGAAAGTGGAACATTATACACATATAAAGCAAGCAAGCAACTTTCTCTCTTATACGTAACGAGAAATATTAAACGCCACCAATAACCTTAATACACCAGATTTGAGATTTTATCTTTCATATTTATCTAATTTATAAGTTGATACATCAAAATATCGTAATAGTTTCCTAATCCTTATTCCGCATATGCAGAAGACCCAACGATAACAGAAATCTAATATCGGTGATACCATTGCATTTTTGGACTGTTATGTTAAGATACCTTTTTACAGCTTCTCTTTACATACCAAGCATTATTACGTATAGTTGATGCCATGCAATTTTGATAATTGATTGACCGAATTTTATTATATTCCCTTGGATAAAAATGTCTTATTTTAGTGTTAATGTTAATGAAAAATGTACTGATCTTACCTGTGTCGACTGGAGTCTTTGGAATCACTTCCATTGAATCTTAAGTTGGAATTCTCATCAATTTCTATTTGTGTTAGAGAAATGAGTGACACTGTTGATGGAACTAGTGTTGATAATGGTGGCCTGAAATAAAAATAAACTAGTGTTAATCTCAGTTAACTTGTGTTGGTGGGTTCATTTATCCATGTGTATAATTATTTGCCTTAAATAACTTTTTAAGTCTTGCGGGTCTTTCGACACTTTAATCGTATGAGCCGCCTGTACATTGAACTGATCGGTTTAAACTTATGACCTGATCATTCTCCGACTCAGCCTGTTCTCTGAATATCTTCATGATTAAAATGGATTACGCAATTTTGGCTTCTGTTTTTTGCCAAATAGGTAGCCATTTGAAATCTGCGATAACTAATCAATTAATTAATTGATGTATCATTTGAATAATTTTTTTCTCACTGGGATATAACTCGCATACATTCAACGAAATGGCATCAGCTACATCTATTTTTCGAACTCTTTCTTTTGAGTGGAAATAAAACTTTCCTTTCGGTTGTGTAATTTAATACTAGTAAATTAAATGCTTTCTATTTCTATAGAATTCTTTATTGTTTTCTAACCTGCAGTTCCTTTATTGGCCTTTAATAATCCGGAACCGCTGCTAGTTCAATACTGAAATCACCTACCGTGATACAACTTCCATTTTTTCCAGTTAAATTCCCTAATTTTTAGTTTCATTGAAATATTTTCTTACTTTATTGATTTAAACAACATCCTTTTCTAATTTTCTTTCAGCTCTTTCTCGGTTTTTGGATTGGTTGATAGATCAAAGCTTAAAATGGCGTGCTACGTCCGAAAACTTTTCGACGTGTCTTCTATAGCGATAACGTGACTGTGTAGATTTCTCTTCTTCTGTGCATTACTTCTTTGTTGATCTCTCAAAGACTTCTCATTGCGTCCTTCCGTAGAGCAAATCTCATTATCGTAATACATCAAAATCGAAAAGTTTTCCTAATAAAAAACTATCAGTTTCAACTTTTTTCTAATTGTACAGTTAAAACTTTGACAATTTTTATCTGTCTTATAAATATAATAATATGTCGAGAAATTTTTTTATGTTGAAAGTAGTGCTATTTTTTTCTGGCCCATAAAAAAAACCGCAATAAAATATTTTAACGGTTGGCAAAAATAAAAACTGATATCACTTCAGTCTTATGTAAAATTGATATACATGACTTCGTTAGTACTATTCTTTTTCTACAACAGAAAACCAAAAATAATCTTTTATTTATGATAGTTGCTATCAGTTAATAATACTATTTATGTGTATGCGTAATTGGAATAGATTTTCTAAGTCATCATGTGATCGGTGAAAATTAAACTATATTTTATAACCATTAATTTTTTTAGTGTTTTAAATGATCTAGATTAGAAAAAAAAATCTAATTGGAAAAATTAGATGTACCTACAACTTACTAAAGAAGAAATTACTGCATTTTTTTTTTATAAAAATAAATTTTGTAATTTTGATCGCAAAGCATTATAAAAACACATGTAACTTGGATAAAATTGAAATTTAATGTTCTTATGAAATTTTTTTGTAAAACAGAGTTGAGCAGAGAGTTTCTGTAGTTAGGAAGTTTTAGATAGTTCCATTTTTTCTTTGGCGTGATATTTTTTAAGTTGTGCAATTTTAAATATTTTTGGACGAAGGCGTGATGTGATTGTTGTAAAAAACAATCACATCACAGACTTTTTTCAAAGTATAATCCAAAAAAAAAAATACGATACTCCAAGAAGTAATTAAAACAAATGTAAGATAATAAGTTTTAATGTAACCCTCGTAAAACAGCTTATGGATTTATATATAATACAATGATATCTCATAATATTAATGATAAAACATAATAATAATAATGATGATGATAATAGTAATAATAATAATTCCGAAGGTCTCGGGTTCGAATCCCGGTCAGGCATGGCATTTTCACACACACTACAAATCATTCATCTCATCCTCTGAAGCAATACCTAACGATAGTCCCGGAGGTTAAACAAATAAATAAATGGTTGGTTATTAATGGGGTATGTACAAAAGCTCACTAAAAGTGATTCAAGGGCACATGCTAATATTATTAAATCGGACGTATAGTTCAAGACTGTACAACGACTCTTTTAAAAGTGAGCTTAGTACATCGCGTTTTCTATTCTTTACCAAGGTGTACACATCATTAGACTACCGATACAAACAGAGACAACAGCAGGCAGTTTAAAAAATATAGATAACTAACTTGTCGTTATGCGTAAGTTCATTATAATTAAATAAAAAATTTACAATAAATTAATATGTTATTTTTATTTATATATTTATTAATAAACTTACATATAATAAGTTATTATCGATGTGTTTTTTAAACTGCCTGCTGATGTCGCCTGTTTGTAACCGTAATTTACTTTTAATCGATAAGTACACTTAGATGTAAAGTGTACACCTAGTACACCTGAAAAGTTTGTTTTTTAAAAAAGACTTAATACTTTTAAAATTTAACTTAATACTTCATGTTGTTTATCAAAAATTTTTCTTTACATCGGCAAACGAACGTATCAATGCATGTTGAATGTCTGTTTCGAGATAAAATTACATTATTGTTTTATTACTTTAGTACAGAACATATAAACAATGTATAAATTAAATGGAAGTAATATCTACGATTTATCATTACGTAACTTGTAACAATTTCTTTGTTCTAAATATTGCTCATAAAATTTGTTTGTATCTGTATTACAGTGCAAATAATGCAGTGTATAATAAAAACTAGTGTTGATAAAGTATAAATGAATAAATCATCAAAAAGTGTTTTCGAAATTTTAAATATAGAATAAAAAATTTTAGTATAGTATTTTAAATTTTAAGTGCTATTAAAAATAACTGCGCAATAAAAATATTTTAAATTTTTTTAATGTTTCGGATTATAGTTCTGTTAGGAGCTTGCAGGCGTTTAGTAGTAACCCACCGGGTTGGTCTAGTGGTTAACGCGTCTTTCCAAATCAGCTGATTTGGAAGTCGAAAGTTACAGCGTTGAAGTCCTAGTAAAGCCAGTTATTTTTACACGGATTTGAATACTAGATCGTGGATACCGGTGTTCTTTGGTGGTTGGGTTTCAATTAACCACACATCTCAGGAATGGTCGAACTGAGAATGTACAAGACTACACTTCATTTACACTCCATTTACACTCGCACATATCATCCTCATTCATCCTCTGAAGAATTATCTAAACGGTAGTTACCGGAGGCTAAACAGGAAAAAGAAAAGCGTTTAGTAGTAAGTGCGCATGCTTAGACCAGTGCTGTTACTAACACGGCCGACCTATATTTAAGCATGCGTGGTATGAACAGAGTATTTTCAATCTTACGGTATGCTAAAACGTTGAAACTATTAGTTTCAACAATAGGTGAAATTGATGTATATGTATATATGCAGTAGATTTTTAATTTGTTTTACGATTTCTTTATAATTATTGAGTGCATACGTGATTTTATAAATATACTATGAAGTTCTGTTTTGTATTTTACCGTAAATATTCTTCTTTTATGCTGTCTTCACAATCTTCATCGTTTTTTAAATAATTTGAGCTGAAAAAATTTTTAGTTTGTTTAATTCTGCAAGAAAGTGAAGTATTTATTATTCCCAATTGAAGAGCATTAATGTAATGTAAAGTATTATAATTTTCCAATTTTCTTTTATAGAAAAAATTTAAATTAATTAATTTTTTTCTTAGAAATTTTTTTTATTTTTCTCAGAGAAATTTTTTTAATTTAATTCAATTCAATTTTTTTTAAATTTATTTTAATTTTTTTTAAATTTATTTTATCAGAAAAAAGAAAAAGAAATGTGATATCAAAGAAAGCGAAATTTGCTTTTGATTTGATAATAAATTTCATTTTTATGGATTGATCATTGCTTAATATTAAATTTATTTTTCGTTATACTACATATACTAGAGCTCATGTATTGGTAAGTTATATTCGCTCAAAAATTCAACAAAATTTATTTAAAAATCTTAGTAAAACCAAAAAAGGAGTATTGCTGGATTATAAAATCGTAGTTCATCTTCTGTAGGCAGTCTTGTTTATTCGTTTCTCTGCATTCCTTTTATTATTATTATTAAGGTTTATTTATCTCGTTAGGTTTCTATAACAGTAAGAACAGTATTTCCCATGTATGCCTAAAAAAGTTGAAACTTAAAATAAGATGTAATATTAATTTATTACTTTAAAGTTTTGAATACATTAAATGAAAGCGGAAGAAATATTGATGTACGAGGTCTGTTCAGAAAGTATCCGAACATTTTTAATTACGCGCCAACGGTGACATTTAGTGAGGTGCGGTTGGCAGTATTGTGTATCGCACAACCTCCTCTCTAACAATATGCGGTTGGGTTGTTATTTTTGTAAGTAGCTATTTTTGTAATGTGCGATTTTCGGGGGCAACGATACAACGTAAACTTATGCGTGCTGAGGAAAACTTTACAGAAACGTTTCAACTTTTGAAACAAGCTGACGGAGATGGTTTTCACAATTTAAAAGTGATCAATTGAAGATGACCTTCGTTTCGACCAGGGCAACTTCAACTGATCTGATCCGTGCAAATCGTCGATTGACTGTCGGTGTACTTGCAAAAGAGGTTAGCATCTCGATTGGTTCATGCCATGAGATTTTGACCTTTTGATTTTGACAACAAAGTTTGTTCCTCGTTTGCTGATCGAACAACGAAAGAGCATTGAGTAGACGTTTGTCGGCAAATTCTTATACAAGTCAGTGACGATGTAAAGTTAGGAACATAACGGGAGATAAAAGCTGGATTTACGGCTACGACATCGAGACAAAAGTTCAGTCATCACAATGGACTGGCAAAGGATCTCCACGCCCCAAGAAAGCTGTCAGTCTCAATCCATTGTCAAAGTTATGCTCTCTGTTTTTTCGATTTTAATGGAATTGTGCATTTGAATTCTTGCCTCAAGGTGCAACAGTGTGAACAGTGCGTAATATAAAGTCGTTTTACAATGATTATCCGAAAAAATCCGCAAAAAGAGACCGGAGTTGTTCCTTCACCACGACAGTGCGCCCCGATTTGTCAGTTTTAATGCCAAAAACCACATGAGTCTCCCTACTCGCTACACCTGGCTGCTTGAGATTTTTTCTTTCTGAAATTAAAACCAGTGGTGAAAGTATAACCGTTTTGAGACTATTGATGACATTAAAGCAAATTCATCGCGGACCTTAAAGGCCATTTCAAATGAAGCCATCCAGGACTGCTGCTTTGCGAAGTTGAAACACCGCTGGGAAATGTGTGTGAATAGGGTAGGGGCCATTCAGTTATTATCCTCAATAGTTACTGGGGTAATAGTATAAAAAGGTAAGTAATAAATAATGAATGTTAATTAAATATAAATAATACAAATTACTGTAAAGCGAGTATTTCTAATTGTGTTTGTGGAACAAAAGTAAGAAGCGCACACACCTGTTACATCTTCTTAGCCCTTTGTATTACCAATCACAGGAGTACAATTTGCTTAAATACATTTAAACTAATGAAAACTTCTACTCAAGATTGTACATTATGACCTAATTTACGAATTTATAGAATGAAATAAAATAAAATTTATTTCAAGAAAGAAATAACATTATCTTAAACCAAATTGATATCCCCTCCCGCGATAATCTTATGGGAGGGGATAACAGATTAATGTTCTTAAAATTCTGTAAGCGGTTTGATATATATATTCTGCTGTCATGAAAAATGAAATTTCTATTACTATTGATGACGTATATTTTTAAAAGTCGTTTTTAATAAACCAGTTTTGTTTTTATTTATAATGAGCCGAATTCTCTTTTTTTTTTAATCCTCTTTGTTTTCGCCCAGTCCGTTAAAGGTTATAAACAGGGTGTCACTGAAAGATGTTGAAGATTGATTCCTTATAAAAAAATAAATATACCGCGGAAACAGACCGTGTTCAATTATATATTGAACACTGCGACTAAGCTTATTAAAATTCAGTTTCGGTTGTTTTTAAAAATCGTTTACATTTGTTATTTGTAGCTGAATATTAATTTTCAACAATTCATTAATTTAAATACAATTTCAAATAATAATGTAATAACGGAAATCATTTAATATTCATAATATCTTTTTTTGGGGGGGAGTGAATGACCATGAACGTTAGATGTGGCTTATAATAAAAATTTTATTTAATTCAAGACATTTATATTGATTTTACCTTACTTTAACAGGATCTGTGTAGTTCCGTTTATCGTTACTAGAATCGAATTCATCATTAAGATCAGTTACGGGTGAAGTGATATTTGTTTGGTCTTCGGTTGAGATAGTGTTATTCCATTCATGTCTTTCTGCATCGTAAGATGACATAGATGATTGTGTTTTGTTTTCTGTGTATGATGATATTAATGTTTGTTCCCTATAATAATATTTTTTTTTTTAATAGTAATATATTCTAGATCAATGCTACAGAATTCCAAAGTTGTATAGTATTCATATAATATTGACTTTCGTACATTGGTATTAATGATTAGCTTGTTTTAATTCGAAAAAGGTCCCCATAACAGTTCTGTTTTTTCTTTTACGTCATTATACTATTATTATTGTGCACAACATTTATATTTAGAAACGATAAAATTTTTATATATTCCATTTATGAAAACAATTATACTGTGTTATTAACCTGTGTTGTTTTTAACCTGTTAGCGACAAAATTCAAATGTTTTTAAGAAAATATTCAATTTTTTTTGCATTTCTAAGTATTTTCAAAATTTATAACTAGCTTGTTTGTTATATAAATTTAAAAATTTGGGTATCTTATTAAAAATACATTTTAACTTAAGTGGCAATCTTATTTGTTTGGGTGTAGATATTTTCCGAATCGCTCAGTTAACTTGTGGAATTATGTTTTATTATAATTACAACATTTGTAAATTGTTAGGATTTAAGTTATTAACAGAATAGTGAGTTGGGAACAAATACTACACTTTGGTTTTAAAAAAAAATTATATTTTCTGGAATACTTAAATGGCTTAAAAATTGTAACGTGGAAGTTTAAGCGCTTGTTCATCACTGTTCAATCTAATATTATTACTTAAGACAAATTAATAAATTAAAATCTGTAAGGGGAAATGAATAACTTTGTTAACTTTGTCATCATTTAAGGTTATGTTTGTCTAAAAATACGGTTATGAACATCTTTCCAGGCGCTAAGTAAGATCATATTTCTTCCTAGGTGGTAGCAGCTGTGAACATCCATTGATTTACGATTTGTTCATTGTATTCTATTTATTTCGAAAAAAAAAATTATTTTGAAAAATCAAAAATTATTTTGAGCGTTTCAGATATATTTTATATACCAAATCTTAGTGATAATAAATTAGCTGTGTACCATCACGGTGTGACTTGTGAGCATGGTGCTTGTTGGGGTAAAAAATAAGTTTAGGGTTATGTATAGTGCATATGTATGCGCTGATGTAACTTCTAGATATTTTAAGAACCCAAATACAATAAATCACTCGCTATTCTTGATTACCTAATTACTTAATGAATTTTAGAAATATTCTATGGTAAAATAATTTTATGGTACAAATGTTTAAAAATAAATGTGTTGTCTTGATCGTACCGGAGTTCTTCGTAATCCAAATATTCTATACCGTTGCTTTGGTTTTCAGTATAATCCCTTGTATAATTATTTTCAGTTTCGCTTGATGTCGAACGAGTTGAGGGGGGTTCGGTTTGTTTTTGTGTCCTATAAAAATGAAAACAATAAAATTAATATAATTTTAATACAATTTAACGTTCTAAAATCAGGGTGAATGTAACTAAGCTGCTCCATCTGTCCGTCTCCACGAGTTTGCCATCAGGCGTAGAATATTCTCCTGCCACAACCTAGCCCCATTTATCCACCCTTAATTTTCTCTCTATTTATTCCCTGCTGCACAATAATTCAATCAATTATTCTCTTTGGTGTAAATAAGCTTTTCGTGAATTCGCAGTGATCAATAATATACAAATGACGAGTGAAGGATGGTGAGCGGGTTAGAAGTCAGGGCAGTGGACATCAAGTATAAATGATAATCAAGTAGAGCTCAGTGGATGTACAGTCTACGGAGAAAAAGGCACGATTCTCTTTAGCTCTTAATATAACGTATTCTTTTATCTAGATCATTTTATTTTTATTACTAGCTACAGAGGCGCAACTAGGCCCGGGTGGGTTGCCCTGGCGGGCGGCGCGCGGCATCTCGGAATGGAATTATTATTAGGTGTCCAAAATTGATTACCTCTTGTGTTAAAATATTGTATGATGAAAATTGATATACGAAAGTTTATCGAATCGGGATTTTCCGCTAGTGATCGGTTTATTCCGGTGCCTACTTTTTGCTTGTAGTTCATTATTTTATGAAGAAAATAAATCACAAATTAAAAGAAAATATTTTTAATATATATTTCGCATATATATATATATATATATATATATATATATATATATATATATAAAAAATTTCCGCTAGTGATCGGTACATTCCGTGCTAATCTAAGGGGGAGAGACACACATACAAATTCCCTTTAGTTGGGTAGGATTACATACTAATTTCTAAAACTCGAGAACTTATTTTTTTAGCCCAGATTACGAAACATATTTGTTGGTGGAGGTCCGTAATCTATTACCCTACCGGTTATATGATTACTTTTCACATTTTTTACGTTAGTGGAAAGAATATTTGTCAAATCTTTGGGGTGTGTGGAGGTAACACACACACTTGTTACTTCACACATAAAACGCACTTTGTATGAAAAATTTCATTGATTGGCATACTTCATTGATAATTTTGATTTCAGAATTATCACTTAACAAAATTAATATGTCACTAATGATGAAAATTAATGATGCTAAAAAATTAATGTAGATTTTGACTGAGTGGACTCGAAAAATATTACGAATATCTTTTAACAGTTAGCTACTTGTTACTGGTTATCTTTCCCGTAAAGGGTATAAGATTCCTCACGATTTTTTGGCGGGTAATAATTTTGATTTTTCGTTATAATATCCCTGATATATAAGTTTACAAGTTAAGTTAGTCATAATTTTTTCAAGAACATTTTTATTAAAAAATAAAAAGAAATTACGTTTTATTTTTAAATTAAAACGTTCTAAGAATCATAATCTCAAAAAATTAATAGAATAAAATTTTGCAATGTGTACGTTAAATTGATATATACATTTATCCTAATATATATTTTATATGAATTGCAGGGAAATCTCCTTATTCGCGATTTCATTATTCGCAGTACAATATTCCACGATGTCTTTTCTATATTCGCGGCTAAAATTTTCCGTATTAGCGTAAATTACATTATGTAGTAACATTAAAAAATAAACATTCCGCACATTAAAAGAATAATAAGCATAAAGTCAGGTAATCTTTACACAATGTAAAAATTGTAGGGGAAGCTGCATCAGCAGTTAAAAGTAGCCTTAGAAACTTACCCAAAAATTAAAAACAAAAATATATTTTTTAATTTTTAAACTCAAAACATTTTTTAAAATCGTCGAGGATAATAAATACAACCAGAGCAGATTTTTAACGCGGCTGAGACAGGCCTGTTCATATCTCAAAATATGAACGATCAGCACCGGGGTTCAAGGTAGTCAAGGACAGAGTAACAATTCTGCTTTGTGCAAATTCAGCCGGTGATTAATTAAATCGCTAATGATTTACCGGTCCCAAAACCCGCACATGTTGAAAAATAAAATCAAGACTGTTGTCAGTTTTATGGCATCCAATAAAAACGCATGGATTACAGGTTCACTTTTTATGAACTGGTTCAATAATTGTTTTGTACCCGAAGTTTAAAAATATCTAAAATCATAAAACCTTGATTTTAAGGCTTTTTTTAGTCTTAGAACGTCCACAGGATATATCTTTAGTCGGTCATCCACAGGAAATCCAAACAGGTCATCCAAAAATAAAAACCCCCTTATTGTAACCAATTAATCAGGGAATTATTCAATCGTTTAAATTATATTACATCAGAAGAACATTTAAAATTATTTTTGACGCGTTGGATTCCGATTCTGAGCTGAATGTTTCATGTTGAAAGTGATTTAATATTGATGACTGCATTATGTGCATTAAGTCTTCATTAGATGAACTAAAACAGTCAACTCTGGTGTCTTGCTGGAAGAAGCTACTTCAAACATACACTGAAAGATACTTGTGACATCGAGACCGTAGGAAATATCGCCGAAACCGTGAAAGCAATAGCTCTTCACGCTTGTAGATGGCACAGTAATTGAAAATCTCGTAAACGCATGGAAGATTTAATGGTGCAGGTAGAGTATGAAGGTGAAGAGGTAGAAGGTACGATTCCTGGAAAACAATTTAATGTCAAAACGTTTAAGGCGTTAAACTATTCCATGATGTTACTCAGTTTTTTTTTTATAGATGCTGATCCATATTTGAATAGAAGCTTAATATTTAAGCTCAAAGTTGAAGATGCCATGTAGAATACATAGAATTTCACACGGATTTAAAAACATGGCGTGATTAGGAAAAATTATGAATATTTTTGAATACAATCCAAAATGCCGTAGATTACTTTTGTAAATTTCCTTTGCATTAATGTTAGTTTTAGTGTACGTAGTACTGTTTTCTTGACTTTTTAAGGAATTACCGAGTGTTTAACATGTAATACAGTATACTGTACGTACGTAGTTTGTTTTTAAATCAAACAGTTCAGTAAGAGCTTATGAGTAAATTAGGAAATTAATTGTATTCTGTTAAATATTTCTTTTTTGTAGTTACCTATGTACTGTACAAAACCAGAGCTTATAATTAACGTTGCTGTCTGTATTTCATCAATAACATCGCCCTAAGTAAGTACGCATGATTTTGTTAGAACTTACCCATTCTTCCGTAAATAAGTATTAGTTCTGCCTATATTCGCGGCATTTTTACGGTCTGTAACCCCCGCGAATAAGGAGATTTTACTGTATATGTTTTAAATTTACAACAATATTGTAAACGTCTATTGAAAAAAAAAAAATGATTTTAGATATGTTAGATTATTTCTAATATTTTAATAACACCTAACTTATATGGCCTTAATCTTTTTACCACTTTTATTTTCTTTTCTTTTTACTACTTTTTTTTATAAATTAATTTTTTTTGACATTGTTTCGTGCATGCAAAAATGTTTGGTAAAGAAATAAATTGATTAAAAGGTTAATTTGTATCGAGAATGTTACTCGTAAGTAACAAAACGAGTGCGTTGGTGCGTGGACACACTACAAAAGCGAAGCTTCTTAGCAGTATTATATGAATATAACAATATTATAATAGTGTAAAATAACGTATAAAGTGTGGGGTACACAAATGATACCCACAAATGATAATTTTTTTATTAATAAGAAATATGAACTAACAGTGAAATACACGTATTATAATATGTGTATATTTTTATAAAAAATATGTATTTAAACATAACATTGATGATTAATCATTATTATAAGTTGGAGCACGTTTTTTCTATGCTCTATGGTCAGATGTATTGCTTCACACGCGGTAGGCAAAGTGGGAATCAGTAGGTGCGTGACGCTTTTTCGTGACGCTCGTTGTTTACTTCCCATCTCGAAGTCTGCGTTAAGAAACTTCGGTTCAGTAAATTAGCTTTAGAGAATTTAGTTAAACAAAAGTACAATTTTTATGTTGTTTATTCTTTAATTACATTATTCTCGATATTTACAGTAACTTTTTTTAATATTTTTGAGAATTCATGAGAATTCTTTTCGTAAAAATATTTACCTTAGTGTTTGAGATATTATAATGGTTTGAAATACCGGCAAAAATCCAAAAGAAAAGCCTATTAATTTTTTTGGTGTAGATTTTTATGATTATTTACGAATTTCTTAGATGAAAATGCTGCATCTGAAAGCTTATTAATTATTATTTCAGGGATTTCGGTTCTCAGATTGATTTCCTCGGGAAGGGAAATTCTATGTGTCGCATTATCGTTTTAAGAGGAAGTTGTTTGTTCTTTAAGTGAAGATACCTTTTGCATTCAGTAATGAAAAATTCAATTTGTAATTCTTTTTCCAATTTTTCTATAATTTATAATGCTTCGGTAAAGCATGGTTTTTGTTAGGTTAATTGACTGCCATTGTCATTAGATCACACTTGTGCCATCTCTGTGTGAGACCTAGAACTTTCTAAACGTCCCTATTATCGGTCTTGTTATTATGTTTTATTTATGGTTATGGTTTTGTATTTTTTTCCTTATACAAGTAATATGGAAACAAACATATTTGAAATGTAATATTCAT